>NC_044033.1:391677019-391977019 GCF_901765095.1 Microcaecilia unicolor | reverse complement strand
CCCTAGGAACCCTACTGGGCAGACTGAATAGACCATACTGGTCTTTGTGTCATTTGTTACTGCGTTTCATGCATGTGTTCTAACGGCCCCATACACCATGCCAGGTGGGTTCCCAGTCAGCGAACAAGTTATTACATCTGTGTTTCAGGAGACACTGAAACCTGAGCATAATCTGAGGTCTCGGAGTTCTTAAAGTATTCACAGACCGCGTTTTTAGAAGTACCAAGATCATATAGCATTTCAAATACCTGAGTCATTCAACAATCATAAATAGAACTATTAAAATTAATACATTTGTTGATAAGAAGAATGTACGCTGAGCACAAAGATTTAAAGAAAAAACTGCTTACAGCATGCAGATTTGAAAATACAAGGAATTTTGTAGTTAACACTAGCATGCTTAAATTAACTTGTCTATTTATTTATTTATTTGTAGTATTTGTATCCCACATTTTCCCACCAATTTGCAGGCTCATTGTGGCTTACATTTGCCGTAATGGCGGATGCCATTTCCGGGTAATAGAATTACAGATGGTATTGCATTAATGACATACATGTTAAGAAATATACAGTGGAACGTACATGGAACATAACATAAATGGAGTAGATCATGGTAAAGAGGAATACAATAAGGTATTACATGAAGGTTTCTGAGTTATGAATTGGATTGTAACATACATTAGGTCGTCTACTATAGAAAGAGCCTATTTGACATGAGGTAGTGCTTGATCTTTGGTTATGTGAAAAAGGTTTCAGTTTTATGTAGAACTTGTATAGTGTTATTATTTAGTATTTAAGATGGATGTTTATTGTATGCCTTCTTAAAAAGATCTGTTTTCAGTAGCCTTCTGAAGATAGTTAGGTCTTGCGTTGATTTTATGGCCTTCGGTAGATACTATCCTTTTCTTTAAAAAACAAAAAATTCCAGTCAGTTCTCGGAGTACTTGCAATCTCCCAGCCACTCTTTCTCTGAGCTGGCCTGTTATAGTGAGCAGAAAGATCACATGCTTCTCTCATCAAAAGAACATTCAGAAGTTGTGTCTGAACAAATGTTTCTCTCATCTTTTCTCTGAGCTGTAGCCGTCTCTACATCCCTCAAGTCAATTCCCAACAGTCTCTCTGCTAGCTTGAACCTCGCCCCAACAAAAACTGTCATTCTGCTTCAGATCACAGTGTGAGGTAAGCAATCATGCTGTGACTCAGGCAGCAAGGAATTAACCCTGCCAATCATGGTTGCCCAGCTGCTATAGAGTTCTGTACTATTATACTACCACTTGCTGCTTTACATCTTATAAGGAGAAAAGGATTTTTACAGAAAGCAATAGAACTCCAGATAAGCAAGGTTCAATATTATACTGTATTTGGTTTGTAATTACTCAATACCCTTTGCAATCGGATACTAAATTACTGAGGGTTCATATTGATCAGACATTATCACTGAATATTCATATCTCAGTGCTGAGAGTTAATTTTTTTGCTGCAAAAACTGAGACAGCTTAATGTAGGTTGCTTGTTCAGTCATTATTACTTTCTAAATTAGATTATTGCAACCTGTTATTCCTGGGTGCTTCTAAATGCCAGTTGCAAAAACTACAGTCAATACAGAATATGGCTGTGAGATTAATTTTTTCATTGCACAAACATGACTGTATTTCCCAATTTTATGTAGAATTACATTGGTTGCTGATGGAGGTGAAGATTTTATTTAAATTTCTTGTGTACTGTTTAAATTTTTAACTGGGGATTGCCTAGTTTACTTAATATCACATGTAGAGTTTATGTCTTATAATAGGATTAGAAGACCTAATAATCAACTACCTTCTCCTAAGGTGATAAAATAATTTAGTCTGTTTGAGCAAATGTTGGCTTTTCAAGTGCCAAGAGTCTAGAAAGGTCTAGCATTAAGGGTGGATAACTCTTTTTAAAAGATTTGTATGTTGTTTTTGATGATATCATGATGTTATTGTAATTCCTGATATTCTGTCTCGGTTTCTTCTTGAAGTTTGTAAACCGCTTTGTGGTACTAGCAGTCTAGAAGTTCATTGTAAAGTAATGAACCCCTGTTTTGCCACATTGTGGGGTTTTCTGTTTGGGGGTAAAGGGAAGAGAGGAGATTTTGCATGGGATGGGATTTTGGGAATGGGGCAAGAAAAGGAGAGAAGATTAGAGATTGGAAAGGATGAGAGGAAGAAACAGGTGTATTAAAGAAGGGAGGGGAAAATCCCCTCTCATTCCATCTGACAGAGGCTCTTTTTCTCCCTCAACTATCCCAGTGTTATCATCTTTCATGTGTGTATGTGTGTGCATGCACATATGTACACATGTGGATTGGCTCTCTCAGCAGCACACATATACAGCCACTTCTCCAGCACTTAGACCTTTTTTCTTGTGTAGATCTATAGAGACCCAGGAACTCCGTAAAAAGATCAGAGTTTGCTGTCCTTGCTATAGGTTCTACCTATGATCTGATCTTCATAGAACCAAATCTCTCTATATAAAAGGCAACACCAACGTTCTATGAAGCCTCCAGCCGGAAGTGTGAAGGGGGCGAGATATCCGGTTTCCCTATGAGTGTCTGCCCCGCCCTCTCTGTAACACAGTCAGTGAAGGAAAACAGCAGAGCACGAAATCAAATCGCTGGCTCTGTAACAGTGAAGGACTCAGAGAGGGGGGGGGGGGGGGAGAGAGGGGGGGGGGGGGGGAGAGAGGCCAGAGGGCAGGGACACACACACTCCCACATGCACACAGAAGAAAACATTGCTAGCCCCCGTTTCATTTGCATCAGAAACGGGGCTTTTTTACTAGTATAACATAAGATTATTAAATTATGCTTTCTATTTAGATGTGGCTATAAAAATAAATGTGACCAGCAGTCTACAGAGCAGGTACACGTCTTATTTCTTTAGTGAGTTGTATAAAAAACACTTTAAAGTATCAGCTGTTAGAATGCTACTTTACTTTGGCATTAGACATTTACACGTGTTGATCCAAGAGCACCTGGCCAGCTGTTGCGAAAGTAAATTGGAAAAGTGCAGTCTAGATGCATAGTAAAAATTAGCTGTGCTCATCAATGCTGAATGGGAACAGTGATGGTGGATCATAATAATGCGAAGAATAGGAGTGAAATTGCAGAATTGGTAGCAGAGTACCAAACCCATGGCTCACAGTTACATACCTTCAGGTTGGCACTCCAAACCCACGATCACCCAAGGGCGGAGGGTTACAGTTTCACTGCTGGGTTCAAAATTGTGCTCTTCACTCTACATGCCCTACAGAACCTATTCCTGTTACCTCATGACTGCTCTTACAGCACACAATTTATATTCATTTGTATATATCTGTATGCCTGTTTACAGACAGGACAGTATCAGTAGTGCACTGGCTTCATGAGGAAAGGACAGTGACCAGTCGTTTGGGTGGTCACAAGCACAAATGGGTGACAGCCCAGCTTAGCAGCAAGAGGAGGTCTTGGGGAAGGGAGGGGGAGGGTTTTGTTTAGTTGGAAAGGGCTCGTAGGACCTAAGCAAGTTAGGCAGGGATAAGAAAGGGAGGGGAGGTAGGTAACAGAGAGGAAGTACAGGAGGGGGAGAAAGGAGGTAGCCACAGGAAGCAGTATGGGCAGCGTTTGCAAAGGCGCAATCGCCATTTTGCCTGCTGCTCCAACAGCTCATAGTTTTGCAGGCTGCGCCTGCAGCGCTGATAATTTTTACAGATTTTGCTTACCTTTTGCTTCTCACTGCTGCGGTCCGGGAATGCACAGTCATTTGTCTCTGACTTTTGTCCTCTCATGCATGGGCACCTGTGAGGCGTTCCTAGAACGTTTGGCCTCCACGCGGTATTCATCTTCTAAGAGGATGCTTGTGCAACCGCTCCACTGTTGTGAAGTGTGTACTTGTGTACAGCTGGCGAAGGTGGTAGGTACATCGCTTTCTGCCAGTTTGTCCAGACCAGTTGGATCCATCCTTGTTATGCGGATGCGCAGAGCTGGCTGCTATTTCCCTTCGGAGTTTTAGCGTCAATATCCTGTTGGGTGAAGTTTTTCTCATTGTTGGGATGTTGGGTCCACACGATGGTGACTGTTTCCTTGTCTGTGCTCACTTCGCCCTCTGGTGGCCAGAATCGGTGGCTGCTGTGGACTGTCTCATGTTTCAGATTTCACCCCACTCCGGTCCGGATCTTCCGGGCTGCCAGACTTGCTTTTCTTGTTTGTGCCTGAACGGCACCCGTAGCTGCCTTGTGATTCCTGCAGCTTGAACTTCAGCTGCTGATGGGCTTTATTAACCACCTGGAAACTTCTGTGTTGGCCTTTGCATCGTCTAAGGTCCCTGGTTTGTTGGTGCTTTGTTGCACTTCTGCCTAGTCTGGTTTCTTGTTTGAGGTTCTTGTCCGGTTCTAGTTAGTCTGTGTGTAGTTTAGCTTAGGTTTGTTGCTTATTTCTTAGTCTTGTTTCTGGTCTTTATTCCTGGTCTAGTTTCTGTTTGTCTGTGTCTCTCTCTTAGTGGCTGCGTGGCAGCTTTCAGTCCTGACTCTTTTCTGTCTGTGTTCTTGCTTAGTGGCTGCTCTGCAGCTTTCAGTCCTGACTCTTTTCTGTCAGTGTTTTTCAGTGGCTGCTCTGCAGCTTTCAGTTCCTGTCCTTTAGCTTGTCCATTTCCTGCCTTGTGTAGTATTGTCTGTCTATGAGTCCTAGCCCAGTTTCCTGCTTTGCTGCCCATGTATATTCCTTTCCCCTCTGACCCTTAGTCCCTGTTCAGCCTAGTTGGCATCCAGTTCCTGCCCTGTCCGGTAAGTCCTGCCGGCCGCCTGCACCCAGGGGCTCAACTCCTGGGAAAGGGCGGTCAAGTGCAGGTGAAGTCTAGCTGTTTCTGTCAGAGTTCTGCCTTGTCTCTGGTGTAGGGTGGTTTTGCCTGCCACTGCCGATCCTCGGCAGTGGTCCAAGGGCTCATGAACCTAGTTTCTGCCTTGAAAGCCTAACACCTCTTTGTCGGGATGTTCGATGGCGGTATGTTGCAAGGCCTGATGTGGTCCCAGGTCAGCAAAACACATTAAAAAAAAATTGCGGGCAGTCACGGGTGCCTTCTGGGAGCTGGGTGGTTTGCAGATGCTGGTGCAGTGGCGGCACAGGAGGCTTGCTTGAATCTCTGGTGCCTGACAGGGGTCCTAGACCGTTGGTGTGATGCTGCAGGGCCGTTTTGTTGGCTTGTGCAGGGGAGTGTGCTTCAGTGCCTGAGCCCGTCATTTTGATGTTGTGAGAGGAGGAAGAGTGTCTTATGGATGCACTTTGTGTTTTAGGGAGGGGCATTGTATTGGTCGATGGCACGCCCTTATGTCTGTATTTGACCCAGTGATTCTGGGTAGGTAAGGAGCCACTGGAGAACATGCAGTCTGCTGTTTTTTCTGGTGTTTTGGTGCACAGTGGACTGTCTGGGGCATGGCTAACGCTCATTCATCTTCATTCTCGTTTAATCTGGTCACTCTGGGCACACTTTTTGAAGCCACTAGGGGTGGTCTTGGACATCGAGAAAAGAATCATGATCAATTCTGCACTTTAAAAAGGGGTAGCATTCAAACTGAGGTCAGTGCTCCGGACTAAGGGGGCCTAGCAACTCGTGAAAAAGAAAGCAAACTTGAAGAGCCGAAAATTGAAAAAAAATGAAAAGGTAACAGAAAAAAATAAAGAGGAAAGATAAAATAATTTTGAAAGGCATAGGGAGGCACTGTTAAACAGAGAAAAAAACACACTGAGAGGAGAACATAATGACACATCTTCCCTGCTCCTTGGAAAAACAAAGATTGAGGGACCCAAGCTCCCGCATCGGGTGGGAAGGCACCAGCGCATGCATGGTGGGACGTTTCTAGAAATTTCTACATTCATCTTGCTGTCAGCATCTGCACCGGGCTCCGCCAGATGACATCATCCAGCTGTGAGAATACAACTGGCCCATTTATCCTTGAAGAAATGTAACTTTTCATCCTAAATTTGCCTTAGAGCTGGTGTAATTTTGTGTGGAAGCTTTTGGAGAGGTAGGTAAGGCACATATACTTGCACCTATGTGCCTGGGCACCCTGAAATAAAATTCCCTTTGTGGCAGTAATTTTACAGAGCTTTTCTATGTGTGTACTTTTTACACACGAAGAGTGCACCTATTTTAGGCATTCTTATGGATATAGTATGGGCAGTACAAAGCAAAGTTGCAGTGTACTCTTTTTTTTTTTTTTTTTTTTTTTTCTAAAATATACAGGTATATGCATATATTTCCACGGAGCAGGTGTAAATTTGTTTTTGGGCATTTGTATCCACAGGGGTTGGTTCTGGGAGTCTATTTTATAAATGCACTTGGTTACCTATATTGCCTTTATCAGTGTTGTATAGTAACTAAGTAAATGTAACTAGTTACTGTACTTAAACATTTTGTTACTTGTAAAGAACTACAGGATAACATTTTGTTACTTTTACTTTTACTAAAGTAATAATTTTGTCAATTTTTACTACTTTTACTCAGTTACACCTGATGCTTGCAATTAAAAGTAAAAGCAGAAGGGAGACATAAATGACAATTCCTCAGTACACCAAATGAAACAGCAAAACTGGGAACAGGATTTTGCTATTGCAAATCTTGTCACGCAAACCATAGATCATCTCATTTTAAATTTTGCTGTTCAGTGAATGTAGCCTATAAAACTAGTGAAGCTGTCTGTGTTTGTTGAACTGGTTACTGGTCTGCAGCCAAACAGAACAGTGATGAGTTGAGTCACTTTGAAGCAGAGATCAGTGGCGTAGCCACAGGTGGGCCAGGGCCCACCCATTTATGGCTCAGGCCCACCCAACAGTAGCACATGTTTAGTGGTAACTGGTGGGAATCCCAAGCTCTGCCAGCTGAAGATTTTCTCCTGATGGTAACGACAACGCTACTCTCCACGACACCGGCACCTGCGCATGCACAGTTTTCAGTGCATGCCTGCTGCCAAGGTGGAAAGAAACATTTTCCCACCAGCTGAGATAATTTTTTTTTTTTTGGGGGGGGGGGGGGGGAGAACACTTGGTGCCCACCCAATTCTTGCCTAGGCATGCCCAAAATCTGTTGTCTGGCTACGCCCCTGGCAGAGATGAAGCTGATGTTGGTTGCCAGTTCTTAGTGAGCAGATATATGTCTCCATCACAACAGACTGCTGATTATCCCATGGAAATTTTACATTGGGGTGATTGTCCACTGGTTTGATCGAAGCTTTAGAGAGGAAGTCTGGTTGCCCGGCCTT
Organism: Microcaecilia unicolor; assembly: GCF_901765095.1. NCBI lineage: Eukaryota > Metazoa > Chordata > Amphibia > Gymnophiona > Siphonopidae > Microcaecilia > Microcaecilia unicolor. The sequence continues at coordinate 391,969,765 of NC_044033.1, read as the reverse complement.
AAGACTGAAGGGTTCTCACCCATTTGACTTTGCATCAATTCTCAAAGATATTTAAACAGAGTTTGCCATCAGACGAAAAATTGTTACAACAACTACAGACAATGATTCCAACTTTGTGAAAGCCTTCCTTGTGATTGGACAGCATGATGATTTTAATGAAGAAAAAGATGAAAATGCAAGTGATGAATTAGCTAATGCAGATGATAATGACAATAATGATGATAAACAATTCTTTACTATATAGAAGTCAAGTGTTTCAGAGATTCCCTTGATCAATACTTTTTATCAGACTGAACAATCCTCTTTCTGCTAGTGCAGTTGTTAAACCACTTTAGCTGTGCTGGATTAATGACTCACAAGCACACTTGCAACAGTGACATTCATTTTCTAAAATTTAGTTTTACTAAAAGCAAAGTGGATTGAATTGTAGGACAATAAAGTTGTTGGGTTGAAAGCGTTAACAATAGTTGCATTCATTGTAGATTACTTTTATTTTTTTACTCAAAAAGTACTATATTAAGCAATAACTTTTTTTTTGTTTTTACTTAAGTAAATGTTTTAATGTGTTCTTCACTATACATTGTGATAAGAGGCTGTCCTATCCGGGGTAGGCCACTAGAGGGCGCTAGTAGGAGACTAGGTGGAGGTCGCTAGGACCAGGGAGAGCCCAGGGATGTCCACAGGTGTAGGAGGTTATGAGCTGGGTCCTGTGTAGCTAATTAACCACTTTATACCCCACCTGAGTGGGGAAAGGAAGGGAAGTGAGCTGGTAGCAGGAGACGAGAGATCTCCTTGGAAGATACTGGCTAACCTTATGGACTTGTGGTGGACTGGGTGTCCAAAGGAGACAAGCAGGCTGAAAATCCTGGGGTAAGAAGTCCCTAAAGCATTAGTGTTGGACTGTGTGTCAGTACTTATAGGAACTATGTGTTCAAAGAAGGAAGGACTGTGTGTCCCAGTAGTGAGAGAAGCAGGCTGCAAAGCCTGGGGTTGGGAGTCCCCAAAGTATTGAAGCTAGTACTGAGCCCATGTATCTGTGTGGGGAGGCTCAGTGTGAAGACCTATGAAAGTATAAAGTATTAAGCTAGAAGAAGTGTGCCCAGGTGCTGGAATAAAGAGTTGCCTGAGAAATATGCAGTTGGTGAGACCTGTTTAATTTGCTTAGTGGGAACCAGGTCACCCTGAGCGAGAAGGGGTAGCACACTAATTTGCATATAATCTGCATATTGAGAACCAGGTCACCCTGAGTGAGAAGAGGGATATCACAACATAAAAACATAAGAATAGCCATACTGCATCAGACCAATGGTCCATCTAACATAGTAACATAGTAGATGACGGCAGAAAAAGACCTGCACAGTCCATCCAGTCTGCCCAACAAGATAACTCATATTTGCTACTTTTTGTGTATACCCTACTTTGATTTGTACCTGTGCTCTTCAGGGCACAGACCGTATAAGTCTGCCCAGCACTATCCTCGCCTCCCAACCACCAGCCCTGCCTCCCAACCACCGGCTCTGGCACAGACCGTACAAGTCTGCCCAGCACTATTCCCGCCTCCCAACCACCAGTCCCGCTTCCCACCACCGGCTCTGGCACAGACCGTATAAGTCTGCCCAGCACTATCCCTGCCTCCCAACCACCAGCCCCGCCTCCCGATCTTGACTAAGCTCCTGAGGATCCATTCCTTCGGCACAGGATTCCTTTATGCTTATCCCACACATGTTTGAATTCCGTTACCGTTTTCATTTCCACCACCTCCCGCGGGAGGGCATTCCAAGCATCCACTACTCTCTCCGTGAAAAAATACTTCCTGACATTTTTCTTGAGTCTGCCCCCCTTCAATCTCATTTCATGTCCTCTCGTTCTACCATCTTCCCATCTCCGGAAAAGGTTCATTTGCGGATTAATACCTTTCAAATATTTGAACGTCTGTATCATATCACCCCTGTTTCTCCTTTCCTCCAGAGTATACATGTTTAGTTCAACAAGTCTCTCCTCATACGTCTTGTAACGCAAATCCCATACCATTCTCGTAGCTTTTCTTTGCACCGCTTCAATTCTTTTTACATCCTTAACAAGATACGGCCTCCAAAACTGAACACAATACTCCAGGTGGGGCATCAGCAACGACTTATACAGGGGCATCAACACCCCCTTTCTTCTGCTGGTCACACCTCTCTCTATACAGCCTAACAACCTTCTAGCTATGGCCACTGCCTTGTCACACTGTTTCGTCGCCTTCAAATCCTCAGATACTATCACCCCCAAGATTCCTCTCTCCGCCTGTACCTATCAGACTCTCCCCGCCTAACACATACGTCTCCCGTGGATTTCTATTCCCTAAGTGCATCACTTTGCATTTCTTCGCATTGAATTTTAATTGCCAAACCTTAGACCATTCTTCTAGCTTCCTCAGATCCTTTTTCATGTTTTCCACTCCCTCCCGGGTGTCCACTCTGTTACAGATCTTAGTATCATCCGCAAATAGGCAAACTTTACCTTCTAACCCTTCGGCAATGTCACTCACAAATATATTGAACAGAATCTGCCCCAGCACCGATCCCTGAGGCACTCCACTACTCACCTTTCCCTCCGAGCGAATTCCATTCACCACCACCCTCTGGCGTTTGTCCGTCAACCAGTTCCTACTCCAGTTCACCACTTCAGGTCCTATCTTCAGCCCATCCAGTTTATTTAAGAGCCTCCTGTGGGGAACCGTGTCAAAAGCTTTGCTGAAATCTAAGTAGATTACGTCCATATCTCGTCCCTGATTCAATTCTCCTTTCACCCAATCAAAGAACTCAATGAGATTCGTTTGGCACAATTTCCCTTTGGTAAAATCATGTTGTCTCGGATCTTGCAACTTATTTGCTTCCAGGAAATTCACTATCCTTTCCTTCAGCATCGCTTCCATTACTTTTCCAATAACTGAAGTGAGGCTTACCGGCCTGTAGTTTCCAGCTTCTTCCCTATCACCACTTTTGTGAAGAGGGACCACCTCTGCCATTCTCCAATCCCTCGGAACCTTTCCCATCTGCAAGGATATATTAAACAAATCTTTAAGAGGACCCAGTATCCTGTTTGTGGCCAATCCACGTCATGTGTACCTGGCAGAAACCCAATTAGTAGCAAGATTCTATGCTACTAATCCCAGGGCAAGCAGTGGCTTTCCCCATTTCCATCTCAATAACATACTCTGGACTTTTCTTCCCGGAACTGTCCAAACCTTTTTAAAATCCAGATATGCTAACTGCTATTACCACATCCTCTGGCAGCAAGTTCCAAAGCTTAACTATTCTTTCAGTGAAAAAATATTTCCTCCTATTTGTTTTAAAAGTATTTCCATGTAATTTCATTGAGTGTCTCCTGGTTTTTGTACTTTTTGAGAGAGTGAAAAATCGATTCACTTTTACCTGTTCTACACCACTCAGGATTTTATAGACCTCTATCATGTTCCTCTTTAAGCTTCTCTTTTCCAAGCTGAAGAGCTCTAACCTCTTGACTTTCCTCATCCCCTTTATCATTCTGGTTGCTTGTCTTTGAACCTTTTCTAATTCTGCTGTATCTTTTTTGAGATATGGCAACAGTACTGAACAAGCAATTCTGAGGCATTATAATATTGTTGGTCATATTTTACATCCCTTTCCTAATAATTCCTAGCATCCTGTTTGCTTTTTTTGGTCACCGCTGCACACTGGGCAGAGATTTCAGCATCTACAATAAGACCTAGATCTTTTTCTTGAGTGTTGACTCAGGTAACTATGATGCGGATTATTCTTCCCAATGTGTATCACTTTGCATTTGTCCACAATAAATTTCTTCTGCCATTTGGATGCCCCATATTCCAGTTTCCTAAGGTCTTGCAGCAATTTTTCACAATCCGCATGTATTTTGACAAGTTTGAATAGTTTTGTGTTATCCGCAGATTTAATCACCTCACTCGCCATTCTGATTTCCAGATCATTTATAACTATGCTAAATAGTACCAGTCAGTACAGATCCCTGCGACACTCCACTATTCACCCTCCTCGATTGAGAAAAATGGCCATTTGACCCTATCTGTTTTCTGCCCAATAGCCAATTCCTAATCCACGGAAGGACATTGCCTCCTATCCCATGACTTAATTTTCTCACTACATCAACCAGCTCACCTCTATCCATGAGTTTATTCACACCTTCAAAGAATTGAAGCAAATTGGTGAGGCAAGACTTCCCTTGGTTAAACCCTTGCTGATTCTGTCCCATTAAACCATGTTTATCTATGTCTTCCTAATTTTATTCTTTATAATAGTTTCCACTGTCTTGCCCAGCACGGACGTTAGAATTACCGGTCTGTAACTTCCCGGATCACCCCAGAACCCTTTTTAAAATCGGCATTATATTGGCCTCCCTCCAATCTTCAGGTACTCCGGACAATTTTAACAGCAGGTTACAGATCACTAACAGCAGATCAGCAATTTCATGTTTGAGTTTATTCGGTACCCTGGGGTGTATACCATCTGGCCCAGGTGTTTTTTCACTCTTTATCTTGTTCATTTGGCTCAGTACGTCTTCCAGGGTCACTGAGATTTCTTTCAGTTCTTCTGCATCGTCACCCTTGAAAACCATTTCCAGTACAGGTAGATCTCTTATATCTTCTTCCGTAAAGACCGAAGCAAAGAATGTATTCAATCTCTCCACTAAGGCCTTGTTCTCCCTGAGTGCCTCTTTTGCTCCTTCATGATGTAACAGCCCCACAGATTCCCTCACAGGCTTTCTGCTTGTTTTGTACCTGAAAAAGGTGTTACTCTGAGTTACTCTCTCTACATCAACTTTTTCTTCATATTCACTTTTAGCATTCTTTATCAGTGCTTTGCATCTATCTAGTCACTACTTATGTTGCTTCTTATTTTCTTCATTCTGATCCTTTTTCTATTCTTTAAAGGATGCTCTTTTGGCTCTAATAGCCTCTTTCACTTCACTTTTTAACCACGCTGGCTGTCCTTTGCTCTTGTTTCCACCTTGTTAATATGTGGAATACATCTAGTCTGGGGTTCCACGATGGTATCTATAACCAACATCCATGGCTGCTTTAAATTCCTAACCTTTGCGGCCTACCCTTTTAGCTTCTTTTTAACCATTTTCCTCATTTTGTTGTAGTTACCATTTTGAAAATTAAGTGCTACAGTAGATTTCTTTAGTGACTTCACTCCAGACATCAGCTCAAATTTGATCATGTTATTATCAATGTTTCCCAGCAGACCCAACTTTGTTGCCTCTTGTACCATGTCCTACTTTCCACTAAAGCCTAGATCTAAAATATCTCCCCCTCTTGTCGGATCAAGAAAACTGCTGAAGTCATCTTGGATGCTCAGTTTTAGGGCAAAGTCTTGTCTGTCCCCAGTTAGTTGTATATATTTTACCCCTGATGCAGCCTATTTGGCAAGATGTGGCCACGTTGGGATTGTTTGAATAAAGGCCTTTTGGACTTTACAGTGTCTGCTTTGGTGTTTCTTGTCTCTATTACTGCAAGACACTCGGTGCCTCTTTTATGATCCGGTCTGATAACAGCGTTCCATTGATTGTCCTCTTTCCACAACATCTCTGAGATGCCTATTATATTTACCGCTTCGTCTAGTACTATATACTCCAATTCTCCCATCTTATTTTTTTAAGCTTCTAGCATTTGTATATAGACACTTGAAATTGTGGGTTTTTTTCCTTGCATCTACAAGCTGCTTTGAAGTTGAAGAGGATAATTTGCATCGTTTACTCTGTTCTCCTGTGTCATTGGTACCCACATGTACCAAGACAGCTGGCTCCGCCCCAGCACTATCTGAATTCTTATCTAGGTGACTTGTGAGGTCTGCTACCTTTGCACCAGGCAGTCAAGTGACCAGGTGATCCGCACACCCACCAGCCACCCAGCTATCTTCATGCCTAATGATAATCACCAATTATAACAGCTGTCCTAACCCTTTCCTCCTGGGCAGAAGCTCCTGGAGACACATCCTCAATGCAAGAGGATAGTGCATCCCCTAGTGGGCAGGTCCTGGCTACAGGATTACTTGTTTTTATTTTTGCTTAAGGATTAAAATATACATTTATTTTTACTTTTATTTAAGTACTTTGATCTAGTACTTTGAATAACACTGGCCTTTATAAAATGAACTCATTATAAGACCTTTTCAGGTTTTTAATATAGGCTGCCTGTTAAGATTCCCCCTTCCCCAAATAGGGATCTTATGTGCTTCTGTTTTTAAGACAAAGGAGGAAGGCAAAAAGATTTTCATGGATAAAAAGTAATCTTGCAGGTGGCCATCCTCTGTGGCTGGCATATGGGATGTATCCTTAACAATATGGACAGAATAACTGGGGAGGCTGAATGATAATTTTTTCTGCCATCATTTACTGTGCTATTGTGTTATTGCTGAAGTTCTAAATGAAAAGGGAGTAAGCAGCAATTGCTGGAGAGGGCCTAAGTGGATTCAGTTACTGGAAAAGGCAATAAAGGCCATGAAAGCAACAGATCTGCCTTCTTTTTTTTTTTATGCTAGAGCACGTTCAAATTATAGAAGTGATAAATACACCTGGGATTTAGTCAAACATTTATAAGCGTATTATGAAGATTTATTTCATTTTTGTGCTGTTGGTATGAATGCCTTAATTGCTATAGCCCTGTTTAAGAACAATTTTCTGCAGTCATTGATTTATGAATAGCATTTGGAGCTATTTCTAGTTTCCAAAATCCATACTGGGACTTTTTTTTAACCACTCTGACTATGCTGTAGAACAGTTTTATGTATCATGGTCTAAGATCATAATATCAGATGGAGACTTTATAACAGAAGCTGGTTTAAAGTTTGCCCTTAGTACCATTCTTACCAAACCACCACAGTTCTGCCTCTCAGGCTACTGCAGAGGCAGCATTCACAGGCCCTGGGAAAGAGTCTTGGCTCTCACTCAGTAGCAACACCTTCTGACTGATACAGAGTCCATTTGTGTCAGGCTGCAAAGGGAGCTGTGGCCTGTGTATTTCAGCCTATCACTGTGATAGCTAGGCAGAGAGTAGGAGGAATACAAATAGAAACAAATTCTGGAAGTGTGCAAATGAAGCTCCACAGTGACCTGTAAAGGCTGTTGCCTGAAGCTCTCTTCAGAGCAGGTTTAGCTGCTGGGCAAAAACAAAAATTGTAAAGAATGTGAAAAGGATCATTTGTGAGCTGAACTTCAGTCAATTAGAAAATAGCTGCATTTTGTAGCTTTCACCAATTCCAGTGATTCATTCCTTCCAAAGAAGTTAAAAGGTATATATTCAAAAGGACTTAACTGAGTAGGAAGGGTCCTACCCAGCTAAATCCTGCTGGCTGACCCCAGAGCACATATTCAGCATCACTTAACCAGCTAATGCTGCTGAATATGTGCTCTGATTGCTGTGGTACTATCCAGTTAGTGCTGGCACATAGGGTGGAGCTGTGACTTGCCTGGATAGCAGTGGTTTTCAGCAGAAAGGCTGTCCTACCTTTATCTGTGCAGTTAATGCGTGCACTGGTCTGAATATCAGCTTACTTCTGGTGGCCAAAGACCCAGATATTCAGGACTGGTGCCTGGATGAGATCTGGCATTGAATATCCTCGTCATTTAGTGCCTATGGTCGTTAGTGCTTCTGTAATTGCTGACTACCACAGTATCGATATCTGCCCAGAAATGCTTAGAGTACCAAGCCATTTATTTTCTGGTAATCTAGGTTGTTAAGTAGCTGCTGGTCTCCACCAAGTAGTCTCAAGACTGGGATTCTGTATAATTTCAAGCAGGTCACTAGCAGTGTGATAAGATGGTGATAGTGTCTCAAACATATTGGAGGGAATTCTATAACAGGGTGCCCACACTTACCACCACTTGAGTGCATGAAAATTTATTTTTGCGGGCAACTGTACACTTACATAGTCAAGTGGCAGTGAAACACATAAATGCTATTCTGTAAGGATGAGCCTAACTGCATAGTGTGTAAATACAAGGGGGTCATTGACATGGGCGAAGCATGGGAGGGACTGCCACTTACAGAATACTGTAAGTTATGCGTGCCTTTGCCACATTTGGGTACCAGCAATTATACTAGGTCTATGGCTAGTTTTACTGCAGGTGCCTAAATGTAAGGTGCACTAATAACAAGTTATACTAGTCCTCTATAATGGAACCTGGTTGTCCAGATGCTGGTGTAGCAGGGGTTCTCAGTCTGGACCTTGGGACACACCTAGCAAGTCAGATTTCCAAGATACTCACAATAAATTTGTATGTGAGAGATTTGCATGCAGTGGAGACAGTGCATGCAAATTTGTCTCATATATATATTCATTGTGGATATCTTGAAAAGTAGACTGTCTTGGTGTGTCCCAAGGACTGGGTTGAGTACCCCTGCGTTAGGCTTTCACTGGCACTGGGGCATCTAAAAGGAGGAACCCACTTATAAAATTGCCCCCATTATTCCTGGCTACAGCTAAGTAACTACTCTGCTTCTCCAGTGTCCTCTGTAAAGATTTCCTACCTATGTGGGTAATTAGATGTGTGAGATAAGAACACTGTGGGGTAATTTTATAAGGAGCCACTTAGTTTTAAGCAGCAGGGATGTGCAGAAATGGTGGTATTCTAGTCATTTGCAAGTGTAAGTGGCCATGTATACACATAAATTTACCTTTTCTAGAATACTGAATAGCAGCAAAGTACACTCCGAATTGATGGCACATACCTTGCAGATGGCTGTGGATGGAGCATGCAAGTACACATATACAGTATGGAATACTATACTTTACTAGCCTTCTGGCTAACATAGGACAGTGGTCTTCACTATTTTTTTAAATTGGTGCCACTATAGCTCCAAGCAAGCTGAAGGAGGTCCGCCAAATAACTTCCTATGTTGGGCTGCAACACTGCTAAATAGCATGTGTCACTGACATTCATATCTTCCAAACCCACCCCCCCCCCCCTTCAAACACTTCATTGGGGTGTCTTCAAGGAGGCGGACATTTTTTCTATTGAGAAATGCTTTGTCTTTCAACCATATGGTTCTTCCCCTCTCCCTCTAGCCACTTCCCTCTTTCTATTACAAGCTTAAGTAGAGAGGCTGAGAGTAGCAAAAAAACCAAACAAACCCCAAAACCCTAGAATGACAATGGGGGTCACCCCAGAGGCCTCCAGGGGTCACCATTGCCCCCCTAGGCCTTGAATTGAGGAACGCTGTTCTAGGATATTACAAATAGTGCAGGCATCGTACCAGGCAAAACCAAAGCCCGGGCAACTCTCCCAAGCAGAGGTGGCCCTATTGCTCAGCCTAAAACCATTTCTGGCAACCAAACAGAAGGCTGGGTCCTGGGAGCCTCCGGAAGGCGAGAGTAAGGTTACTGGAGCAGGAACCTTGATGATGACTTAGGAGTACTGTATGGGCTGAAATCCTGAAGGAATTACCTAATAACAGGCTTCCACATGTCTGGAGCATAAGGGAGTACAGCATAAAATTCAGGAGCAGCAGTAGCGGCTGGTGGATTGCTGAGCATCTCTGAGGAGGAGAGAATGAAGTTTTCTTCTTAAGTCTCGCTGAGTACCTTCATGTGGTGACCTCTTTTTATATAACAGCTATACCAAATGGTAGCAAGGCAACACTACAGTTGAAGTATGGTTGGAAAGAAAAGGAAGACTACATACTGGCTGCACTTTGCCCAAGATAAAAAGATGCCAACTCTTCTTCTAGAGAGTAGTAGTTGTACCATTTTGGATGTGACGCAGAAGTGGGCAAGAGCGAAGGGTATTAGTTCTGCCTGGCAGCCAACTGGACCACCAAGTAAGGGTCCTGAGGCCCTCTTTGGGGGGAGGATGGCCTTGGGTATGTAGAGAAGTTTTGGGTGGGATCGGGAGGGGAGGATGCGGCCTGGGGGGAGGAAATTGGATGAGGGGATGATGCCTAGGGGGATTGGGAGGAAAAATGATGCCTAAGTTGGGGGCATTACATGCAGTTCTGTGCACATTGAGCCTCGAAGCATCGGTCTGCAGGTTTCTGGCCCGATGGTCCCGAGCACATAGATATATACTTTGATAACCTGCTTGCATAGTCTAGACAAGAAAGCTAATAAAACTTATATCATACTTTTAACATACAGTACAAAGTGGTATAGATAGACTGTATCTTTCATGGAAGAATGGTGGACAAGGTTTATTACAAGTAAAACAAATGGTGCAAGAGAAGAAAAGAGTCCTAAATGATCATTCCTAAATAGCAAAGATCAACTATTGATCAAAGTATAAAATGAAAAATTGTTTAAATCTATGGAAACTAAAGAAGAATACAAAAAGAATCAAAAGACAAATTTGAAAATCTGAAAAACAGTTGCCTGGATAACATTTGAAAATTATAGATGTTAACACGGAAATGGATGCAGAATGGAAGTCTAAAAGACAAACAGTCATTTTTGCTGCTCAAGAAAAAGTGATGCAAACAAATGTTGTGAAGTAAAAAAAATAGCAGTGACAATAAAGGTATATTGTGTGAAGAAAAGGAGGAAATTGTGGACCACTTTATCAGTGGCAGCTGCAAAATTGCGTACACTGAATATAGGAAATAGTACGACACAATCACCAGATTAATTCACTGGCACTTTATATATAAAAACAAAAATGCATTCAGTGTGACTAAAAATTATCGAGAACACGAAATTAACTATAAAGTAATAGAAAATGAAAAAGAAAAAATATTATGAGATTTTAGAATCCAAATTGATAGACAATATGCCAAATAGTACTAATAGAACCAAAACATTTATGGGTTATTGAAATGTCAGAAAAAAATGGAAAACAAAGTTTGGCAAGAAAATATTGATACTTCAATTTGTTCTATCCAGTGCCTTTGATACTGTTGATCATAATATTCTTTTAAATATTCTTGACTATTACAGAATCTGTGAAGTTGTCCTGAAATAATTGTCAGGCTTCTTATGATCTAGGTTGTATCAAGTCAAACAATCAGGTGTACTTTCTTCCACTTGGTCTCCTGGCTGTGGGGTTCCTCAGGGTTCCCTGTTTCCCCCATCTTGTTTAACATTATGATGATACCTCTTGGTCATCTTTTAGAAAAACATGGTCTTTCGACCTGTATATATGCTGAAGATGTCACCATTTATATCCCATTCTCTAAGAAATTACTTGACTTAACTCACATGATTAGTCTAGGGATAAAACTTATGGAATCATGGGCTTCTAATTTTAAACTAAAACTTAACACGGATAAAACTCTAATTATAACTAACCCTCACCATCCTATGAATCTTAGTAACTTTACTATTAAGAACAAAACCTATTCCCTTGTCATCAATGAAAATCTTGGGTCACAATAGATACTTCACCCTTGAAAACCAAGTCTCTAAGTTTTGACCTGAAGTGTCTTTCACTCACTTTGGAAGCTAAAGAGATTGAGGCCATTTTTCTCTAAATCTTTCATACTTTGGTTCAATCCCTTGTCCTCACCAAGTTTGATTATTGCAGTTCCATCTATGCTGGACTTAAAGGTGGTCTGCTCAAAATACTGCTGCTTGTCTTAAATGTAGATCTCCTTGCTTCACCAAAGCCACTCCTCTTTTATGTGAGCTACATTAGTTACCAATAAGAGATAGAATATCTTTCAAATTATGTGTTTTCATTCACCAAATTCTGTTTGGTCAAGCCCCATCATATATGAATAATCTTATTGAATTACCCCCTCGTAATGCTGTTTCATCATCTAAAGAATATCTTGTCTTTCATTTCCCTATCTGGAAGAATGTGATATATAAAACAATTCATTCTAATTTCTCCTATCAAGGCACCAACATTTGGAATTCTCTTCCTAAATCAATCAAGTTTAGATGATTACCTAACTTTTAAAAGTCTTCTAAAAACACATTTCTTCAGTCTGGCCTTTCTGAATACAAAGAACTCTATTTGAATTTTACCCACACCCTTTTTTTTATCTAGTCCTGCCTAATTATGCTTTCACCTATCCACCCTTAATTATTTGTTTGTCCTTGAGATAGTTTAAATCCCTGGTTACTTACTGCACATGTATTAATTTGCTTCTTGAACTTATTGTAATTTGTGCTATGTTCTGTACATTATTTATTTATTTATTTATTGCATTTGTATCACACATTTTCCCACCTCTTTGCAGGCTCAATGTGGCTTACAGTACAACATGGATTATTATGTTTTATTCACTTTATTGTTTGTAAGCCACATTGAACTTGAGTCTATTTCGGGCTAATGTGGGGTATAAATGTAATGAATAAATAAAAGATCACACAATAATAGGATATTCAAACTGAAATTGAATGAATCTGGAAAAACAAATCAATTGTGGTACCAATAATAATTGGGACTTTGGGAGCCATATCATAGAGTCTTATAAAAAATTTAGATTTGTTTAATCTCAGCGGTTGACTGAGATATGTACTTATGTAAGAAGGGGCCTAAGTATTGCCATACTGGGACAGACCAAAGGTCCATCAAGCCCAGCATCCTGTTTCCAACAGTGGCCAATCCAGGTCACAAATACCTGGCAAGATCCCCAAAAAAGCACAAAACATTTTATGCTGCTTATCCCAGAAATATTTTCCCCAAGTCCAATTTAATAAAGGTCTATGGACTTTTCCTTTAGGAAGCCGTTCAAACCTTTTTAAAACTCTGCTAAGCTAACTGCCTTTACCACATTTACTGGCAACGAATTCCAGAGTTTAATTACACGTTGAGTGAAGAAATATTTTCTCCAACTCGTTTTAAATTTACTACTTTGTAGCTTCATTGTGTGCCCCCTAGAACTAATATTTTTGGAAAGAGTAAACAAGTGATTCACATCTACCCATTCCACTCCACTCATTATTTTATAGACCTCTATCATATCTCCCCTCAGCCGTCTTTTCTCCAAGCTGAAGAGCCCCAGCCGCTTTAGCCTTTCCTCATAGGGAAGTCGTCCCATCCCCTTTATCATTTTCGTTGCCCTTCTCTGCACCTTTTCTAATTCCACTATATATTTTTTGAGATGCGGTGACCAGAATCTAACACAATATTCGAGGTGCAGTCGCACCATGGAGCGATACAAAGGCATTATAACGTCCTCATTTTCATTTTCCGTTCCTTTCCTAATAATACCTAACATTATATTTGCTTTCTTAGCCGCCACAGCACACTGAGCAGAAGGTTTCAATGTATCATCAATGACGACACCTAGATCCCTTTCTTGGTCTGTGACTCCTAACGTGGAAGCTTGCATGACGTAGCTATAATTCAGGTTCCTCTTTCCCAAATGCATCACTTTGCACTTGCTCACATTAAACGTCATCTGCCATTTAGACACCCAGTCTCCCAGTCTTGTAAGGTCCTCTTGTAATATTTTACAATCCTCCCATGTTTTAACTACTTTGAATAACTTTGTGTCGTCAGCAAATTTAATTACCTCACTAGTTACCCCCATCTCTAGATCATTTATAAATATGTTAAAAAGCAGCGGTCCCAGCACAGACCCCCAGGGAACCCTAGTAATTACCCACTAACCATTTAACCCTACTCTCCGTTTTCTATCTTTTAACCAGTTTTTAATCCACAATAGAACACTACCTCCTATCCCATGAATCTCCAATTTCCTCTGGAGTCTTTCATGAGGTACTTTGTCAAACGCCTTCTGAAAATCCAGATAAACAGTATCAACCGGCTCACCTTTATCCACGTTTGCAAAGAAATGTAATAGATTGGTAAGGCAAGATTTCCCTTCACTAAATCCATGTTGGCTTGGTCTCATTAATCCATGTTTTGGGATATGGTCAGTAATTTTGTTCTATATAGTAGTCTCTACCATTTTGCCGGGCACCGACATAAGACTCACTGGTCTATAATTTCCCGGATCTCCCCTGGAACGTTTAAAAAAAAATCGGTGTTACATTGGTCACCCTTCAATCTTCCGGTACCATGCTCGATTTTAAGGATAAATTACATATTACTAACAATAGTTCCACAAGTTCAATTTTCAGTTCTATCAGTACTCTGGGATGAATACCATCCGTTCCAGGAGATTTGCTACTCTTCAGTTTGTCAAATTGCCCCATTACATCCTCTTAAGTCTATAGAGATTTCATTCAGTTTCTCCAACTTGTCAGCTTTGAATTCCGTTTCTGACGCCGGTATCTCTCCCAAATTTTGCTCAGTGAAGACCGAAGCAAAGAATTAATTTAATCTGTCCACTACGACTTTGTCTTCCCTGATCACCCCTTTTACCCCTTGGTCATCTAGCGATCCAACCGATTCTTTTGCTGGCTTCCTGCTTTTAATATACCTAAAAAAAAGTTTACTATGAGGCATATTTTCAAAGCACTTTGGGAGGCTAAGTTCCATAGGTTTCTATGGAACTTTGGGAGGCTAAGTGCTTTGAAAATATGCCTCTATGTGTTTTTGCCTCCAATGCAATCTTTTTTTCAAAGTCCCTCTTTGCCTTCCTTATCAGCGCTTTGCTTTTGACTTGACATTTCTTATGCTGTTCATTATTTTCAGTCAGTTCCTTCTTCCATTTTCTGAAGGATTTTCTTTTAGCTCTAATAGCTTCCTTCACCTCACTTTTTAACCATGCCGGCTGTCGTTTGGTCTTCCATCCTCCTTTTTTAATACGTGGAATATATTTGGCCTGGGCTTCCAGGATGGTGTTTTTGAATAGCATCCACGCCTGATGTAAATTTTTGATCCTCGAAGCCGCTCCTCTAAAAATAAATTTCAGTGTTCTTCTCATTTTATCATAGTCTCCTTTTTTAAAGTTAAATGCTAACGCATTCTTAGGGCAAGCTTCCTTTATTTTGGCCATTTTTTGTATATTCATTGAAAAACAATATGCTTAAAACAAGTGATAAGAAACATACAAGTTATAACCAGGTGTCGTAATGTTTTTTATTATTATTATTATTATTTATTGCATTTGTATCCCACATTTTCCCACCTATTTGCAGGCTCAAACTCTCCACAGTCTCCCCCCCCCCCTTTCCTCCCTGATAGCCACCCAAATTAAATGTTATCCGAGTCCAGCGGTGTTCCTTACTCCGAACTTGGTTCAATAACAAACAGAAAAAGCATGGGACCTTCATGTTAATAATTAAGGGATCCTTTTACTAAGCTGTGCTAACAGATTTAGTGCATGCTAAATGATAAGACACCATAAGAATATAATGGGCTTCCTATTTAGTGCACACTAATCATTAGCACGTGCTAAATCCATTAGCGCACCTTAGTAGAAGGACCCCTAAGAATCCAAAAATTAAAAAAAATAAAGAATCCAGCTGTGTGCCTGGGTTCTGGCCATGCTTTTTATTCCCCCCCCCCCCAACCCCAATTCCATATAGGTTGCCCAAAGTTGGGTGCTTAAATTTGTGCACAGATCCCAGATCTGTGAGTAAACTAATTAGTTAATGATCTGTTAGCAATCAGTAGTTGGTATTAATTGGCAGTCATTTGGTTCTGCTCTGTGCTTTTTTTCTATAAAATGCGTGCCTACATTTTATAGTGTGCAACTCAAAAGGAGGTCTGGCCATGGAAGGGGCATGGGTGGGTCAGGGTTAAACCTAGAAATTAGGCGAGGGGTTATAGAATAGGTACATGTACATGCCCAATTGCCATTAGTTGTACACCAACACTTACACTAGGTTTTAGTAAGTGTAAGTGCCATGCCCAAAGTTAGGTGCAAAATCTGCGCTATGCTAGTATTCTGTAAAGGGCTTTCCATAAAGAGAGCACCATTTATCGAATTCTCCCCTTGGAGTCCTTGGAATTTTCTCAGTGCCTGTTTGACTTTACCCTGGATTTTTTTCCCATTGCCTCACTGTAAGCTTAGGGGACGGTGTTAGGCTGGTTTGGGACCACAAGGGTTTGGGTCAACGGAGCTTGGTCTCTTAGATTTTGAGGTTTTGAGGTAGACTGACAGCCCTTTTCTCAGATGGTTCTAAGGGACTCTATCTCTAAGAATTACCTCCAGATGTTTCCACTTTCAGTGGCATATATCCCATTTTGACACCTTCGGACTCCAGTTTAAACATTAAGTTGGAGATTGTAAGCTCTCTTGAGCAGGGACTGTCCTTCCCCATGTTTAAACTTGTACAGCGCTGCGTAACCCTGGCAGCGCTATAGAAATGCTAAGTAGTAGTAGCAGAATCCACATGGGAATGTTAAGCAGCAGCAAGGACTCAGCAGGTGGGAACACCTTTTCTGTTTCCTGAAGGTCAGTTTAGGTTAGATAGCATAGGGGAATCCTCCTGACTCATAAGAGGCCTTAAAGGTTCGTGTTTTTGTAGTGTTGGACATAGGGTCAAGACTTCACTCCCAGAACTCAGTTCGCTTGTTGCCACATCTTACATATGCAAGATCCTTTGGTAAGCTCTAGGCTCCAGGCCAAAGGACTGGTAGGTTTTTCTTTGAGTTCAGATTCATTTGTGTCTCTTCTGGCTTAGTCTCATATCAGGTAAAGGGTCCCAGTTGCCAGCTGTTGGGTTGCTGAAGAAAGTCCAGTAGCTGAATTTTCAGTTGAAGGAAAAGATACATTTCCAGTCATATGATGTGGGTCCAGCTGGGCTCCTGGGAACTCTACAATATTTCTAGGTCAGTTGTACATGAGGGAGGGTCTGTGACTGGCCCGATTGTTGTTGTTGTATTTTTGTTTTTGTTTTTTTACTTTTGAGGGTCTTAAGGCCCTTAGACCTTGGCCTGAGCCTTTTTAAGTCTCTAAATTTTTGGCAGTATCTATTTCCTTTTTACAACGGAGTTAAGTTTGATTCTGTGGCCTGGTCAATCAGTTTGTCAAGGGCTCTGGACCTTGTGAGTAGATGTTCCAGTTAGTGGATCACTAGCAGGAAAAGCTTACTCAAAACCTAGCCTGTGTTTCCTCCTATATATGTCTATCTATTCATTGGTTGCAGGGGATAATTAGGGGAGAGCTCCGCTTGGATATTGCTCAAGTCCTTCGTAGGGTTCTACCACTGTTCTATTGTTCCATGGTAAGCCCTCAGCCTTGTTTTACTGGCACTGGTAGGAATTCCCCTTGATTGGTGAAGTCTGTACTCTTTACATTCTTCTTAAGGTAGTATTTTGGGCATCAGTTTGTTCAGTTTAATCTCCTCGGTGTTTAGAGTCCTCCTCCATAGGACCCTGCACTTAGTGTCTGGGTATTTTCAGTAGCATTGCATCCAGTCCTGCTCCTCTTGCCCTTCGTGGGGGATATGGGTTATTTTTCAATAATTAGAAGATGTTCTTGGGATCCTAGCTGTGTGGTTACATAGGACTTGTCTATTTCCTTCTCAGTGCTCAGGTTATACATGGATGCATGCATAGAGCCCAGCAGCACAGAAGCAGAGCAATGCCAATTGTGTTAGCCTGGAGGCAGAGAGAATATAATTGGCTTCCAATTCAATATCATTTTAAGCATAAGATTCTTGCCTGTAACGCAGGTTCTTCACTATACTTGGCCTCACTTCTGGTTCTATACCATCCAGCCCGCTATCTTCACTCCTCATCTGAACTACTACTCACTTTGCCGCCATTATTCAAGGCATATCTAGCTAGACTCTACTAGATTCATGACTTTCTTTTACTTAGCACTGGCTTTATGAAATTCTTTACCCTTAGCGCTTAGGGCCAAAGTTTCTTTTACAAATTTTAAGATGGGTTTCAGGACACACTACTTTATGGTAGTATTCAACAAAGAATAAATATTTAGTGTTGGGTCTTGAGGATAACCACGTGTCTGCCATGGATTTTCTCTCCTATTTCTTGAATTATTCTGTTTTATCCCTATTGTTTCCTCTATCCTATCAATTTAATTGGAGCTCTTTTCTCACTATGTTTTAATCTGTAAACTGCTTTATAGTGGCAACACTGATAGGCGTTATAGTAATTACCAAATAAACAAGGTGTCTGTCTAGGTTCATTCAAAGAGTTTGGCAATGCTAGGCTGTACTCCATGGTAGTGTGTGTGACTGGGCAGTTTGCCTTTTTAAGTGTCATCACATGACTGAGCAGGGCCGCCGAGAGGCCGGGCCCGGGGCAAGGCCACCCCCCTCCGTCCGCCACTGGGCCGGGCCCCCTGTATTGAAATGACAGCGCCTCTCACCTCCGTATGAAAGCGCTGCAGGCAGCAGATCGCCTCCCTTCGGGCCTCCTTCCCTCCCTGTGTCCAGCCCTGAGGTGAGAGGCACTGTGATTTCAATGCAGGGGGTCCGGCCCGGTGGCAGACGGTCGACAACGGAGGGCGGGTGGGACTGTGGCGCCGGGCCCCCCTTGGAGGCCCGGGGAATTTTGTCCCCCCTTGCCCCCCCCCCTCGGTGGCCTTGTGACTGAGCATCCTGTAGGGGAAATGTAGATTGAAGAGGAGATCACAGTGCAGTGTAAGTGTGTCTCAAGGCCTGATCTTCCTCCCACCCAGGGTCCCTAAATCTTTGGTGCGTCCCACTCATCAGGACTGATCTAGCAGAATGATGATGAAGGTTAAATTTGTTCTTACCTACCAATTTCTTTTCTTTGAGTCCTACTAGACCAG
This sequence comes from Microcaecilia unicolor, assembly GCF_901765095.1. Taxonomy (NCBI): domain Eukaryota; kingdom Metazoa; phylum Chordata; class Amphibia; order Gymnophiona; family Siphonopidae; genus Microcaecilia; species Microcaecilia unicolor. Next base: position 391,951,206 of record NC_044033.1, on the reverse strand, counting down.
CCCAGAATCCACTCAGGAAGACTGAGGCTGATCCATCCTCTTGGTATCATTTAGTGGCTGAGGGGATGTCTCGAGCATTTCTTGTGATGATTCCTTGAAGAGAATTTTTCAGTCCTAACAAGGCTAAGAACCCTGTTAAGCCACTCTAGAATGTTGCACCTAGTGCATTTTCTTTACCTTTTCCTTTAGGTTACTTTGCATGTTGGAAAGGGATAATGAAGGCTGTGCACAATATAACGAAGTTGATTATGCATTCTGCACCTCAGAACTGGCTTTGCCCCAGATGCCTTATTATATGCCCATTATTACTCAGTTTGACGTTGTCCAACTTCCTGCCCTACCTATTATTCATTAGCTGTCCAGAATATCTGTTTGTCTCTGTCTCTTTCCAGCCTCAAGCACTTATTTGTTTATCATCTTCACTAATGTAACTTTAAATGTTGTGTTTCTAGGAAAATGTACAGGGTTTTTATCCTCTTACTATGGGACTACATTGATAATTGCTCATTACCTGTTTCTAAGGCAGATGTATTTTAATTAGATTCATGTTTATTTTTGTAAACATGAAATGCTGTTGCTTTCTTTCATTTACAGGGTCACTTTATGCGTCATCAGCTGTTTATTTTCACACTTTGCAGCTTAAGTGTTGAAATGTATAGTTCTTAGCTGGACAAATATAAACCAGTCTTATTTATACACATAAACCTGTTTAATCTGTGTTTGGCAAATTCAGATATTCAAGAATATATAGGGTTCATGTTAACGATATATACCTCTTGTTGGCCAGGGATGATCAGTCCTCTCTACTGAGACTGCTTCAGCTTTGGCCTCATCAGTATTCAAGGAGGAGTTGAACAGAAGGATTCTTGAAGCAATTTCTTGTCATCTTAACTATGTCAGAGTGCTGATACTGAGCATTGCAAAATCAGCTATGGTGCATTACCTTACATTAACAAAATCTAGTGGGTATAGGAAAGGAAAAATTAAAATAACAACAAAAAAAACTAATCTGTAATATATTAAGTAAATGAGAAAAATACACCAAAAATATAACAAAAGAATTTTATATTTGGAGAAAAAGACCTCAGTGAAGAAGTGGTCTATTATAAGTCTGATGTCTTCAATACACTACCTCCATCATCGGTCATAAAAAAAACCAAACCTCCATATAAATCAATGTCCCATCCAAATATATTGGGGAAAAAAACCAAACATTCTTCCAAAAAGCTGTCCTTTTTAAATCAGTAACACTTTACACCAATAGCACTTTGGTGGATGATTCTCAATTCCCTTTTGTTTTGGAGGTGTCTTCTAGTTTGAAATCACCACCCCGGGAGGGAAATTCCAACGGATCGATAATCCAACATTTCAAATGATGTCTCTGGGAAACACAGTGCTGAACCACTGCTGCTTCTCACTTCCAGTTCCCAAATGCAGTATTCACTGCATTGTAGGATGTCCGAATTCTGCTGTTCCTGAGTCGTAGTTTAGATGTTTTGGGCAGATGGATGCTTTTTGGGGCATTTTGAGACATTTATCTGCTTGGTAAATAAGCGCCTTTCTGTATGATGAGGCTGTATCGATGTTCTGTGTATAAGTGACCAAGGTGAGCTATTCTGCTGATATGTAGTTTCTGTGTAGAGAATCATGCTTCCTCTGTTTTCCCAATAACAGGAGTGTGGTCATGGCTACTATGGGGGCACAGCCTACTCCCTATGGTTGACCCTGTATGAGTACCTGCACCTTTTTTTCCTAGAAAAAAAGCATTGAATAAGGGGAAGAATGTTTAAAGAACCAATAAAAATGATTTATAATAGGAAAGCTTTAGCTAATTTAAGAGATTTTTTATTATAATTTTATGCTATTATGATAATTTTTCATAATAAATACAAATTAATTTGATGGGAAAAAAGAAGGAGCCCATGATAACCTGCTTTTTATCTTTTTATTTCAGGAGCTGAAGGAATGTGCTGGTCGTGTGTTTGTGGACTCTGTACCTGAATATTGTTTACCTGAAGTAAGTTTCAGGAGAAAGTAAATGTGACCCACTGAATAAAAAGATACCTAAACTGGGGTTACACACAACAGAGATAAAGGCTATAAAAGTTTGGAGGGGTAACGTTTTCATTTTTGTAAGTTTTGTGTACTATAGGGTCAGTAGAATGTGACTATGCAATTTTTTCACAATGATGTTTTTCATGTTCTTCAGCCTAAAAATGCAAGTTCCTACTGTGGGGTGTGTGATTTCTGGGATTAATTACTTTTTATTGATAAACAATTTCTCATTTTTTAAAGATGTAATTAGTCTGAAATTTTCCAGGATTATGCAGTTGATATCCCTCTATTTTCTTGTATTAAGTCACATCCCCACTTTTGATATCTTTGCTCAGTGGGTCACAAATGTTTAGAGTTTTTTTTTGGGGGGGGGGGACGGGGGGTTTTGGTGATAGCAAATGAATGTTATCATACAATTATCATACCTGGCTTAAGAATTTACTTTTCATATTCCCTTCTCTGGAATCCGAGTACCAGGAACTGTAATGAATCCGTCCATGCAAGAAGGCAGAATTTGGCCATTACAGGCCTCAGACTGGTGACCTGGTATATACTGGACAACCTACTTGCTTTATTCCTCTGCATACTTCCAGCTTTGATAAGCCTGACAATCATTATTTTCTATCAAACAGCATCTATGTCTGAATTAGATTAGATTTAGATTAGATTTTATTATTTATAACCTGCTGTTATCCAGAGTGAGGTACAAAATACACTCATAAAAACCCACGTAAAAGGAAAAAAAACAAACTATATATAAAGAAAATAATCCAACAATAAAAATCCATAGTCAGCAAGTTAAAGAAAGTCCAAAAATACCAGGTCATCCCATCTCAACTATATAAAGTGAATATACGGAGGTCACGTGATGCAGTGAGCAGGAGTAGACATGGGTTCTTCCTGCTCCAAGGGTCCCCCACTCAAGTGTCAACCTCAACAGTGAAATCACAGACTTTGAAGCTCTAGCTTTTCTCCTTAAACTTTTCTCATCGAATGGACAAATTTTTGAGGAAAATCAGGGATCCAATGTCCTCTAAAAATAACAAAAAAGAAAGAGACAAACAGAACTCCGTGACAAGATGGCGGACCCTGCTGGGACAGCAGTTTCCCAGTTTACACCCATCACTTTGTTGGAGCTTACAGAAGCGGTGGCGACAGCCTTTGAGCCTAAATGGGAACAGCTTTCAGCTCAGGTGCAGCATATACAATCGCTCTTGTTCATGTTACTCACTGCACTGATCTAGAAAAATGGGTGTCAGCAATGGAAGATGATCTAAGAACTATGGTGGCAGATATTTCTGCACTTCAAATTCAATTGCGTCAGCAGTGTGTCAAGCTAGAAGAACTTGAAAACAGATCCTACAGAGAGAATCTTCAATTCTTGGAGATTCCTGAGTCTGTCCCGGACTCTCAGTTGTTGCACTTGCAAGAAACTTGGCTGAACAGAGAAGTATTGCCATGTGTTGGCCTGGGGCCCATCCATCTAGACTATGCACACCGAGTGTGGCGTCGCAAGGAGGGATTCACAAGGACCCCATAGTAGTGGTGAAATTTCACCATTTTCAACATCTACAGGCAGTATTAGCTTACTATAGAGAAAAGAGAGAATCCTGCGTTTCAAGGAGAACAGATCCGGACCTTTCAGGATTTCTTGGTGGCATTCCAGAGCAATGCTGCTGATTTTCCCCAGTTTATGCAACACTTGTGGAAAAAGTGAAATTCATGCTTCTAGCTGTGTTTAAGATTTTTAATTCTGGTAAATTTTATCCCAGACAAGGCGATTGAACGCAGCTGATATTTCTCCACCTACCCCTACTTGAGGAGCTCCCTCAAGCTGCAGAACACTGGTTTGTTGTCGCATGACTTTACTTATAACTTTTCTCCATGTTATCACCTTTAAAGGGTTTATCATTTAATGGTTGGAATTTACATCTGTGCTTCACTTATCTCTAGTCAAGATTAATGTGATGGGGCGGGGGGTCCTCTCTGCATTAAGAAGTAACTTCAGCATGCAAACAGCGTCTGCTGTATCCTGTGGCTTGTGACTGTCTTTGATGGGGTGGGATTGGGGATAAGGGGGAGGGTAGGGTTGGGTGGGATGTGGGTAGGTTTGGTTTGTTTATTTTCTTATGTACTACATGCTGGGAGACATTTTTGTTTTATACTTAGTCTTTTGTATTGGCATATACTTAATGGTGTTCAGGCTATTGGGAATAGGGGCTGGGCACTCCAATAGCACTGCTGTACAGTACTTCTTGTGTTATGTTTCCCCAGTTTCCCCAGTAGATGAACCTGATACTTGTAAAATATCTTCTTGGAATGTGGGGGTTTTTACATCTCCTATCAAGTGAACAAAAATTTTGAATGGTCTGCAGACGCTCAATTGATATCACTTGCTTACAAGAAATATGCCTCACAGACACAGAGTATCAGAAGCTTAGGCAATACTGAGTAGGAGATGTATTTTACTCATCTTCAGGAAGACACCCTGGAGGAGTGGCAGTATTATTTCCCAAAACATTGAATTACCGGTCACATCTGGTATTTAAAGATAAGGACAGGTGATATTTATGCTTTAAGATGTGGGTGCAAAGCAGAGAGTTTTATTTGTTAGTGGTGTACAGACTTATGCTGTATGTCTGTACCTTATACTCCTCCCCTTTGAAACACCTACTAACACTCCGCTCTTTTGATTTAGTGGTGGCTGGAGATCTAAATTTGGTGATAGCATTTTAGTTTGTGTGGGAGCTCCATGGGGGTGAGGGGGGTGCGGAGGTCACCCTTAGATGGAACGTTGGTGAATTTTTCTTTGGTGTTTGATTTCTGCACCCTACCAAGCGTGGCTAGACTCACCTCTCCAGGTCCCATGGTTCCATGTCTAGACTTGATCATATCCTGTTGAGTCAATCCACAGTTTCATACATTTATTCTACAGACATTGCCCTGGGGAGATATCAGACCATGCTCTGGTATGGGTTGCTGTTGAGGCACCTAGTCATTACTGTCCTGTCCCTGGGTAGCGTTTCCCCTTTTATTTGGCCTCCTATCCTGACTTTATTACCTACTTGAATGATAGGTGGAGCAACTTTTTAACAACTAACAGGCAGCAAGTAGATCAGCCTATTTTATTTTGGAATATGGCTAAAGCAGTGCTGCGGGGCAATGTCATCATGTATACCAGCCTACATAACAAAATATTAGCAGCTAGCATTGTTAATTTAGAAAAACACTGAACCAACCCTTACAGGCTAAAGAAATCCAGACTCTGATCAAAACATTGAACTCTCACGGCTCTATGGGGGAATTTTATAAGATCTTGCGAGTGCCACTGGTGGGCACTCTATTATCTTATTATACCACCGTAATGGAGGGGGGCTGCTTTCCCTTGCATGATACCGCCTTGGTTGTGTTATTACCTAAACCTAGCAAACCCAGGGACAAGACAGATTCTCATTGATCAATTTCACTTATAAATGTGGATATCAAAATCCACCCAAAATTTTAGCCAATGGATTAGCTTCGTACATGCCCACCTTGATTGGCCCAGAACAAGTTGGCTTTGTTAAAGATAAACAATCTGTTCTTAATGTACATAAATCTTGCTGGCCTTAAGTTGTAGAAAGGTACATGATATCCCCCTCTTGATTGTAAGCTTAGATGCTGAGAAGGCCTTCAACAAGGTTTTTTGGCCTCATCTGTTCGCAGTCTTGCAGAAGGTGAGCTAAGTGAGTGGTTTCTACAAGCTATCCACACCTTATATACTCGGCCTATGGCACAAATTTTAGTCAATGGGGAATGCACTCCTTCTTTCCAGTTTTATAGAGGCACTCAGCAGGAATGCCTTCTGTCCCCCCTCTTGTATTTATTAGGTTCTAAATGGAGATCCCTTAATACTGGGACTATCCATGTTAGAGACTGAAATTAAGGCATTGGCTTTTACAGGTGACCTGTTGGTACTTCTTACTGATCCATAGATAGCCCTCTCTCATTTGTTACGGATCATAGAGGATTTTGGACAAACATTGGGTTTTGTTCTTAATCTGGTGAAATCTAGAGCACTCTCATTCCCCTCGGACCTTTGGACCTCATGGAGTGGCTCCTTTCCCTTACAGTGGAAAGGTCAAGCGTTAAGGTACCTTGGAATATATTTACCTCAAGATTTAGGTACACTTTATTTTGTCAAATCCTTGATAGCCGATTTACAAATGCGGTTACATCTATGGGCTTCGCACCCTCTAGGGGGAATCCATTTATTTAACATGATTCTTGCTCCCCACTGGTTATACATTTTTCAAATGTTAGTACTTTACTTGACGGTGAGAGACCAGAGGATAGTGAGGAATATTTTACAGAGATATTTTTGGCAAGGTAAAAGGCCCCGCTTACCATTAAAAATTCTATAGGTTCCTAGAGAGTATAGAGACATAGGCCTTATTAATCTTAAATATCTAACGATTGCATGTGGGATGTGCCACATAAATGACTAGTTTTGCGATACAGCAGCTTTCTTTAATCACACTTGAAACCAGGCTGTTCCCCACACTTCACTTTAGTATCTTACTACGTACAGTATGCGGGGTGCCACCTGGGATGTTTAAATCCTACCAATTTTTGAATGTGGGGAGGGAGGTGTGGAGATAGATATGTAAATGCCATTTTTCTGCAACAACTACTCCCTAACTATCAATTTATAATAATCCAGCATTTCTGCCAGGAGTCGGATCCAATATATTTTCTGTATGGGAGCATAAGGGGATTAAGTATCTTCTAGTGACTTGCTCAAGGTCACAAGGAGCTGCATTGGGAATCAAACCCATGTTGCCAGGATCAAAGCCCACTGCACTAACCATTAGGCCAGTGGTTCCCAGGCCTGAACCTGGAGGTGCCCCAGACAGCCGGGTTTTCAATATATCCGCGGTGAGTATTCATGAGGGAGATTTGCATGCAGTGGAGGCAGTGCATGCAGGTCTCTCTCATGAATGGTCATTGTGGGTATCCTGGGGGCCTGACTAGCTGGGGTGCCTCCTGGACCAGGTTTCGGAACCACTGAATTAGGCCACTCCACCAGGTAAAAAGGCCTAAACGGACATTTATCTCAATAGTTGAAAATTGCAGTTCAGTCAAGGCACAGGTCTGATGAGGTGCCCCATTACAATGACTTCTTCAGGGACCAAATCTGGCGCACTTTGCTGTTCCTGTTATATAATTAAAGTGACACGCATTATGTTGCCATCATTGTAAGTTTTTATAGCAAGTTTACAGCCATGGACAAGATGGTGACATAACTGCTGGATCCTGCAATGAGAAAGCAGCGTAAGTATGATGACCTCATCACACTGACAAATTATTTTATATGAAGTTGACAGTGCAATCACTCGAACAATACTAGAATTCTAAGGAACAAAAAAGTGCTACAACAGTAAATAATTCAAGTAATTGCATTCCACTCAATGCAATCTTAAGTTCTTTATTGCTAGTGGCTTGCAGCTCAAATGCCCAGAATTGTTCTCAAACTTATACATCTGAATGCATGGCCATCCTGAACAAAATGAGGTAACGAAGGAACAGTTCAATTACTACTATGTAAACAACTATGATGTTCTATTAAATTACTTTGGATCTTCCTGGTTGTGCAGCCAACATACAGTTTATCAGATAGGCATATAATTTCATACAACAGCTCCTACACATGAAGTATGGCAAAGAAACAACGAGCCCCTAAAGTTGCAGCTCTCATTACAGCTTCTGCCTTTGTCCAGACTGAATGCTTGAACCAAGGCAAGATTCTGTTTTCATGTGATAAATGTATGCACATTGAATCTTTCATGAAAGAAGTACAAGAGCTAAGAGAGGAGGTGGCAAGACTAAGAAACATCTGTGACAACCAGAAATTCATCATAGAGATTCATATTGAAACATTGGGAACTTCCAGGAAAGGGAGAGAAGACCTTGAGCTCAGGCCACCAGATCCTGCAAGATCAAGCCTCCAACTCCATCTCCTGTTGAATTGAAGAATCTGTTCTCAGCCCTGGAGGCAGAAGATCTAGAAACATCTCAAAAACAGGAGAAAACAACAATCAAAACTCCCAACACCACTGGACAAGTGACCAATAAGAAATGAAAGGTAGTGCTGGTTAGAGATTCACTTGTGACGGGTACTGAGGCACCTATCTGTGGACCAGACATGTTGTCCAGGGAGGTGTGCTGTCTGCCTATTGCCAAGATTTGTGACGTGGAAAGATTGTCTAGATTCATCAAGCCTACTGACCACTTTCCTATGCTGCTCATCCATGTTGGCACAAATGATACTGCCAGGTATCCTACTGAACATATGAAACGGGACTTCATGGTTTTGGGTCAGAGGGTGAAGCACCTAGGTGCACAGGTGGTGGTCTCATTGATCCTCCCGGTTGAAGGTAAAGGCCAAATGAGAGAATCTCGCATTCTGGTGCTAAATATGTAGCTGCGTGGATGGTGCCAACGTGAGCACTTTGGTTTCCTAGACCATGGGCTGACTTTCCAAGAACTACTGAGCAGTGATGGTGTCCATCTATCAAGGAAGGGATGGAGTGTCTTCAGTAACAGGCTGGTTAAAGTACTAAAGAGGGATTTAAACTAAAATTGCTGGGGATGGATAAAAAAGGCCCTAAAGCCATAAATAACCCTTAGGAAGGTAGGACATCGAATGCCCCTACAGAAGAGGGGAAAAAAAAAAGTAATATCTGGAGAGCCTTGTATACCAATGCCCATAGTATGGGAAACAAGCTTCTAGATCTAGAGGGTACAATGATAGAAGCAGACTTGTAGAGGCGGTCCGGGAGACGTGGTTCATGGAGAACCATGACTGGGATATAGCTATACCTGCCTATACTCTATTCAGAAAGGACAGGGTAGGAAAAAGGGTGGAGGAGTGGCATTATATGTTAAGAATAATATTAAAGTGACAGAACTGCAGGATACATGGGGTATGGAAGAAGCACTGTGGGTTAAACTGGAAAGAGGGAAAGGAAAATGTATTTACATTGGAGTAATATACAGGTCACCTTCACAGTCAGAAGAAACGGACAGAGACTCAATTGAAGACATCCACAAGATAGCTAGGAAAGGGAAAGTGATTTTAATATGCCGGATGTCGATTGGGCCATCCCTGCTGTGGGTTCGTCCAGAAGCAAAGGGATCTAGGATTCCCTACAGGAAGAATTGTTTCAGCAGTGCATAATGGAACAGATGCAGGATGGAGCTATTCTGAACCTGGTGCTTACAAATGTTTTTGTCACAGTGGGGGGTACCATTTGGCATCTAGTGATCACCGAATGGTGTGGTTCAATATTAAGACAGAGGCAAGGGCTTATTCAAGATTGAAGGACCTGGATTTCAAAAGAACTAACTTTGTTGAGATGGGGGAATTTCTCAAGAAAGAGTTAGTAGGATGGGAACAGCTGAAGGAAGTAGAACAGCAGTGGACAAGACTGAAAAGAGTTATTTTAAAGGCAGCTAAAATGGTAAAATTGGGGGATAAGACATTTTTCAGATATGTAAATGACAGGAGGAAGTGCCATAAAGCTTAAAGCTGAGGGGAGGGAATATGTGGAAGCTGATAAGGAATAAACTGAACTGCTGAACAACTATTTCTGTTCTGTGTTCATGGATGAAAGGCCAGGGGTAGGACCACAGAAAAATGCAAATGGGGATGGATGTATGGTAGACCAAGACCCATTCTCAGAGGACTGTGTTTGTGAGGAGCTAGCTAAAATAAAAGTAGACAAAGCGATGGGGCCTGATGGGATATATGCGAGGGTGCTCAAGGAGTTCTGGTGGCTCCACTGACTGATTTCTTCAATGCTTCCTTAGAGTCCACAGTGATCTTGGAGGACTGACGAAGGGGCAGATGTGGTCCCTCTGCACAAGAGTGGAAGTAAGAAGGAGGTTAGGAATTACAGACCTGTCAGTCTGACCCCCGTGGTGAGTAAACTAATGGAAATACTTCTAAAGTGGAGGAGTGTGAGATTTCTCAAATTGAATGGAATGTAGGACCTGAGGCAGCATGGCTTTACTACAGACCGGTCGTGTCAGACGAATCTGATTGATTTCTTTGACTGGGTGACCAAACAGTTGGATGTGGGAGGGGTGCTAGATGTGGTGTACTTAGATTTCAGCAAAGCCTTTGACACGGTTCCTCACAGGTGAGTCATAAATAAACTGAGTACCCTTGGTAGGGACCTTGAGAAACTGATTGGGTTAAAAATTGGTTGAACAGAAGGAGACAGAGGGTATTGGTAAATGGAGCTTGCTCTGAAGATAGGGATGTTATCGGTGGAGTACCACAGGGATCAGTCCTAGGGCTGGCTCTTTTAACATCTTTGTGAGTGATATTGTGGAAGGGCTGTATGGTAAGGTTTGTCTTATTGTGGTTGATACCAATCTCTGCAACAGAGTGGGCACACCGTAAGGTATGGATGACATGAGGAATGACCTAGCGAAGCTTGAGGAATGGTCTGATATTTGGCAACTAAGATTTAATTTTTAAAAATGCAAAGTCATGCACTTTGGTTACAAGAATCCGAGGGAATGGTACAATATAGGGAGTGAAGTGCTTCTGTGTACAAAGGAAGAGCGGGACTTGGGGGTGACTGTGTCTGTTGACCTTAAAGTTTCCAAACAGGTAGAAAAGTGACAGTCATAGCCAAAAGGATTCTTGGGTGCATAAGGAAAGGCATGACCATTAAGAACAAGGAGGTGACAATGCCCTTGTATAAGTCTCTGGTGAGGCCCCATTTAGAGTACTGTGTGCAATTCTGGAGACCGCATCAACAGAAAGATATTGAGTTGGTCCAGAGGGCAGCTACAAAATTGGTAAGCGGTCTTGGACATAAAACATATAGGGACAGGCATATGAACCTCAACATGAATATGCTGGAAGAGATGAGGGAGACAGGTGATATGATAGAGAAGTTTAAATATCTCAGGGTGGTGGAAGCATGGAATGGCCTCCTGGTGGAGGTTGTGGAGACGAGGACAGTGTCAGGATTTAAGAAAGCATGGACAAGCACGTGGGATCCCTTAGGAAAAGGAAGAGTTAGTGGTTACTGAGGATGGGCAGACTGGATGGGCCATTTGGCCTTTATCTGCAGTCGTGTTTCTACATTTCTACATGTGTTAACTGAAGAGGGGAAAATAAAGCCATTTGTTGATTTGCAGAGGGAGTTCGCATTATCAGCCACTGATTATTTTGCATATAGACAATTACACCATTATATCTAATCTCTCTCTTGGGTGGACCTGATGGAAGAACCCTTCAGTAAGCGTAAACTTGGGCTTTCAACAGAAGGTCCCTTTAACTGTCCACCATAGTTAATTGAAAGATACTACAGAGAAGGTGGACTTTGCTCAAGTGTCTGCAGAATGTTCAAATGATTTACGTGTCAGTGTCTGCACAGCAGTTGAAAACTTTTCTCCTCCACATTCGAAAGGACCATCAAAATATGCTTCATTAGGAGACACTATATAAGTTTTCCCTTTGTATGTTTGCCGTTCAGGATTGTCTACTACTGGACAATGTCCTAAATGCTCTATGAGAGAGTGGCCACATTGGGCCATAAGTTCTGGCCAAGCCAAACCTTTTTGTAGGCAAGTCATGGGGTCTGTGAGTCAGGGTGGACCTTTTCCGTGGCATTACAGGGCAGTTGTTGGACTTGGGCAGATTACTTAGAGTGACACTGGTGAATAAATCCAGAATATAATGGCAACAAATCTAATTTGGAATTTCTATGAAAAGTTGCTGAGCCAGGAAAAGCCTTGTGCAAGGAGTGTGAAAACATGTTGGCTCTAGGCAGTAACAAACCTAGATTTCAAACTGTCCATGGACTGAAATGTCACCTGGCTAAATGCCACAAGGAAATCAACAGCACTTCTGAAATGGGTTGCTGAAAACTCCATTGAAGTGGCACGCAAGAAGGCCAGATTCGATGTTGCAGATGAACCCACAGTACCTGCTGCTTTAATCCAGCCAACTCTTGCAGCTACGCTGGGCCATCAACTACCATTCGCTGATAACAGTGAAGAAGCAAAGTGTAATGACAAATCAATTATGGATGTCATTATTGTCAACATGTTGCCATTCTCCATTGTTGAAGGTGAAGCATTTAAGCGACTGAATTTTCTGATCCGGCAGGTCCTCTGCACTACAAACTAAAGTCAGAAGTGTTGCCATACTTCACTCATGCCTGCAACTTACAATACCATTTTTAAGCATGTAAAGAAACTGCTAGGGGAGGCAAACTGGGTGTCCTTCACGACTAATGTATGGAGAAATTTAACAAAGACCTGCTCTGCTTCACGGGACACTTCCTCCATGGACCAGCCAAGCATAAAATGATCTTAAGTGCCGTGGTTCTTGAGGAGGATCATGATGATGTGTACCTTAATTCAAAACTGCAAGGAGCTGTAACACAATGGGAACTGTGAGGAAAGGTCACGATCATGGTGCAAATAATCTGTGTATTGTGCATCGACGAGATCTGTGACATTGGCTGTGTGGCACACACACTACAGTTAGTTATTCACAATGCATTGTTCACTGAAACATTGGTTGAATCTCTGATCAAGAAAGCCTGCAAGATTGTTTTTACATTTCAAGCACAGCAAACAGGCATCCAGAAAGTTTTTGCTGGCTGTCAAAAGTCTTGTGATATACCAGCACACAAACTTCTGCAGAATGTGGAGTCATGCTGGAACGTCACCTACTTAATGGCACAACGTCTGGTCGAGCAGCGCAGGGCTGTCAATTTATTCAGTGTGGACCATGGCGGCATTAACACATTTTCTTCCGCAGAATGGGAACTCACAGAATATGTGGTAAAAGGAATGGATCCTAAGGAGCTTAGCCGAGATTGGGTGGCAGAGCCGGTGGCGGGAGGCGAGGATGGTGCTGGGCAGACTTATACGGTCTGTGCCAGAACCGGTGGTGGGAGGCGGGGCTGGTGGTTGGGAGGCGGAGATAGTGCTGGGCAGACTTATACGGTCTGTGCCCTGAAAAGGACAGGTACAAATCAAGGTAAGGTATACACAAAAAGTAGCACATTATGAGTTTATCTTGTTGGGCAGACTGGATGGAAAGTGCAGGTCTTTTTCTGCCGTCATCTACTATGTTACAATGTTACTATATTACATTATCATGTTCTATTTAATTGCTCTCCCTTACCAGTCCCTTTGACACCAAGCTTTAAACGCTTTTTGTGACAGTCTTCTTTGCTATAAAATCTATTTTGGTGAACTGGATGGGTGATGCCAACATTTCTCTACAGCAGTGGAGAGCTTTTATGATTCAACAAATGCATTTGGAACTTTTATCTGTTTCAGATTTCTCTTATCGTGTGGGATGATAATTTCAAGCAGTATGGGAGAAATTTTGGTTAACCTTGCCCCAAAGGGCTCGTAGGTATTTGCCAAATATATGATTATTAGACTTTCTCTTGACATGTTTAATCCTGGTTGTTTTCGTTGTTCTCCCAGGTTGTTTGTTCTTGATGGTACGGGCGGAGAAGGGATGGTGAGGGTTTTTTCTGCTTTATGATATTGTTGCTTCAGCAGCTGTTGTGTAATTTCCTTTTTATATATTTGCTAATAAAAATGATTGAAACATAAAGTGAATATACAACTGCTGGAATAAAATGCTGTGTGTATATCAACATGATTTTACCAATAGAGATAGATTCTGCAATAATGATTAGGAATTACTGTGTCACAGTTATTAAATATTTCTGATAGAAAGTTATATGCAAGTTTGCATTAAAATGTATCATTTGATATGTTTAATTTTTTTGTATTTAAAATCATTTATATATTCTGTATAACAGAATGTATGGCATCAGACAGAGACATACAATATCCCACAAAGCCAAAAACAAACAAATCGAATACGCAAGTTAGACCTCATTCCTCCATACCTTTCAAATTGGAGACAGAGGAGGAACCTTGTTCAGAACTCTTTGAGATTCTAAATTATAACTGTCCTCCTACAGAAGGAATCACTGTTCCACTTCATACAATTATGAAAAATACTCCGATCGAAAACAGTTCAAGTTGCTCCAAAGAAAATTGCTACAAAGCGTAGAATACAAAATAACATTGGCTTTGAGAAAACTGTTACCTCATCATTCTCTAGCTATGGAATTTGCTTTAAAACACATTTGTAGTGCAAGATCTCATGCTTCTGCTCCGCATGGCAGAGAACGATAGGAAGCAGAGAGTAGGATTGAATGAGGTAGTTAGTGAGGTCCCTCAGGGGTCTGTGCTGGGGTCGCTGCTTTTTAACATATTTATAAATTACCTAGAATGGGGAGTAACTAGTGAGGTAATTAAATTCGCAGATGACACAAAGTTATTCAGGGTCGTCAAGTCGCAGGAGGAGTGTGAAAGATTACAGGAGGACCTCGCGAGACTGGGGGATTGGGCGTCCAAGTGGCAGATGAAGTTCAATGTTGACAAGTGCAAAGTGATGCATGTGGGTAAGAGGAACCTGAATTATAGCTGTGTCATGCAAGGTTCCGCATTAGAAGTCACAGACCTAGAAAGGGATCTGTTAGTCATTGTTGATAAGACGTTAAAAACTTCTGCTCAGTGTGCTGTGGCAGCTAAGAAAGCGCACAGAATGTTGAGTATTATTAGGAAAGGGATGGAAAACAAACACGAGGATGTTATAATGCCGTTGTATTGCTCCATGGTGCGACCGCACCTCAAATATTTTGTCCAATTCTGGTCGCCGCATATCAAAAAAGATATAAAAGAATTGGAGAAGGTGCAGAGAAGGGCGACGAAAATGATAAAAGAGATGGAACGACTTCCCTATGAGGAAAGGCTAAGACAGTTAGGGCTCTTCAGCTTGGAGAAAAGGTGACTGAGGGGTGATATGATAGAAGTCTACAAGATAATGAGCGGAGTAGAGCGGACAGATGTGAAGCATTTGTTTACACTTTCAAAAAATAATAGAACCAAGAGACACAAGATGAAGCTAGAATATGGTAGATTTAAAACAAATAGGAGAAAGTTTTTCTTTACTCAGCGTGTAGTTGGACTCTGGAATTCATTACCAGAGAATGTAGTGGCAGCAGCTGGCCTTATGGAGTTTAAGGGGGGTTTGGACAGATTCCTGAAGGAAAAGTCCATTGAACATTATTAAATATATATATTGTGGGGGTGGGGGTTGCCGGGTTCTTGAAGCCTGGATTGGCCGCTGTCGGAGACAGGATGTTGAACTTGATGGACCCTTGGTCTTTTCCCAGTATGGTGGTGCTTATGTGCTTAAGGTACCTCTTAGTGTAGTTTCTTGAATAGATGTTTCCAACGTAGTTGTCAGCACTACCTCTAGTACCTCCTCATTGATTCCCCCAGAAATATTTTAACTATAGAAGAAATATAATATGCCTTTGAAATTTGTGGGAGGGCTGAAGAGTCCAGAGATAAAATTTCCAACATATACTTTTTCAACATCTCTTTTGGGGAAATATTATTATAGAGAAATTTTAAAATACACAAATTATTAGCCTTTAACTAATTTTTCACTTTTTATAATCAGTTTTCCAACAAATTATTCCCTTTCACCAAAGAGGTATTAGCTTCTTCTAAAGCTTTAACTCTCCCTGCCTGGGCATTTAATTCCCCCGAGATGAAATGTAAGTCTGTCTCCAATGAAGCCACTTTAGCTGCTGCTGCTGCTTCTTCTCTAGTAAACGTACAGAGTTCTGATAAACAGATAATGTCCCTTTCAGCCTTGATATTAGCTTCCAAATCTCCATGTTGGAAACCACATGAGGAGGAATAGCCAATGCAGGATCACTCCCCAAACATTCACCAAAAGTGACTGGTTTCAAATTACTCTTGATAACAATCTGTCCCTTGAAAACAAAATTTCAGCAGTCACATCAAAGAGTTTTAAAACCCTATGGCAGAGTTTCCCAAACTTTTTTGGTTCATAGCACCCTTAGTGTCCGATCAATTTTTCATGGTTCCCCCCCCCCCCCCAGGCCAAATAGGTCTCCACCCCCCACAGTTCTGTACTGCCCCCCCCCACATACACACACATTTTTCCACTGCTCACCTTCACCTGTAGCAGCCTTGGGGGGGCCTCCTCTGCCCCCCCCCCCCGTGTCTCCATGTCCCCCTTTTCTTGTCCCAGTGTTCCTCCCTGCCATGCATCTTTTCTTTGTCCTTGTTTCTCCTCTTATTCAGCTTCTCCTTTCTTTTTTCCTTTCATCGAGTACTCTCTTGCCCTGCCCACCCTACCCCACTTGATTGCCACATCTCTTCCAGGCCTGCCCACCCCCTGAACAATCTGACTTCTCTCCCCTTCAGCCTTCCTCTTCCAATCAGGTCTCTCTTCCCCACTCGCAGTGAACCCTGCATCTCTCCCCTCTCAACAGTTCTCCGTAGCCCCATTTCCCTGTACCTCTCCAGCAGCGACGATGATTAAGAAAGTTTTCTGTCAGCATTGGGGCCTCTTCTCAGGCGCGGCCCACCTACGCAGATAACATGAAGTTACATCAAAGTAGGCGGGACGCTCCAGAGAAGAGGGCAGCTCCAACATTGGTGGAAAACTGTCTCAATCGCCGCTACCAGAGAGTACATAAGTAATGCCATACTGGGAAAAGACCAAGGGTCCATCGAGCCCAGCATCTTGTCCACGACAGCAGCCAATCCAGGCCAAGGGCACCTGGCAAGCTTCCCAAACGTACAAACATTCTATCCATGTTATTCCTGGGATTTTGGATTTTTCCAGGTCCGTTTAGTAGCGGTTTATGGACTTGTCCTTTAGGAAACCGTCCAACCCAGGTACAGGGGCCTGGGGCTACAGAGGAGAGCCAGCAGAAGGGAGAAGGAGAGATGCAGGACTCACGGGGCATGGGGAAGGGAAGAGAAAAAGAGACATAATGAGGGAGCAGTAGTGGTTCGGGTTGCAGTGGGAGGGAGTTCAGGATTTGCCGCGGCACCCCTGCAAGTTCGCTGTGGTGCACCAGGGTGCCGCAGTGCACAGTTTGGGAACCACTGCCCTATGGAAACTGAAATGGATTGGAGACTACTTTCCCAGACAATCATTCCGACTAACACTACAATCGATGATACAGTTCCAACTAGATTACTGCAATGCAGCATATGTAGGATGCAAAGAAAACACGCTAAAATTGCTGCAGACCATGCAAAACACAGCAGCAAGACTGTTATTCAAAAATTCGAAATATGAAATAGCAACCCCACTATTTTGCAATGTTACATTGGCTCCCAATTAAGGCCAGATTATTTTTTAAAGCTAGCACACTTATTTTCAAAATATTGTTTGGTATGGCTCTGGACTACATGTTTGACTTGATTGACCAGTTACCTAGAAACATAAGCCCAGGAACCAGAGGTTACCTACTACTCCACTTACCCAACTATAGAAACAAAACTTACAAAACCATCTATAGGGCTGGTTTCAGTTATCTGGGTTCAAAATGTTGGAATTCGATCCCCAAAGCCACAAGAAGCATCGCAAACTATCTTCAGTTTAGAAAAGAACTGAAAACCTGTCTTTTAAAGAAATGTTATGGTTAACCTTACATGCTACAAATGTCTCATACTACTTGCAAATATAAAACACTGTAACTTCTAGCAACTGTTACACTGTAAATATAAAACAGTACTATAACTTCTCCTAACAGTTCATTGTAAGCCACATTGAACCGAAACTTGTTTTTGGATAATTGTAGGATAAAAGAAGGAATAAATAAATAACGATAGGGTGACATTACAAAATTAGGAAGAGGAGCTTGCCAGCTTGTAAACTACTGCTGTCTAGCTCTGCTTGTTAAACTCTTGAAACTCTTTTAAAATAACATTAAACAAGACAGTTAAACTCTAGAATGGCATACTTGGGAAGGAAATGATTCTAAAAATATAAAGCCAACCACAGGTTTTAGCGGCCCTTGAAATCAATAGTTCAGCCTCTTCTGTCTGGAGCCAAAATATCACTCTGTACTTAACACAGTCAAATCCTAGTGTGGTAATGAAAAGTAGGACTGCTAATAGGCCTTTTTGTCCACTGACTCCGCCTACTGCCTGAAGGCTTTCCTAGCAGCTGGGCTCATAAATGGTCCCCAATAACTGCTCCCATGTGAGCTATTAGACTCCCATGGCTGACCCATCTCCCTGCACGTGCCTCAGTCCATGCTACAATGCTGCCTTTAACTCTTCTGCAGAATGAGCACTGTAGAACCCCTCCAGCTGCAGCTCCTTATGCAGTTCTACTTTTGCAGCTGCTTAAACATGGCCTTGAGCATTGATACCAAGTATAAACCTTAACATTGCAACCTACTGAATGGCTTTTATTCGGATAAGAAGTCTCTCTGTGTACTCTCTTAATTTGATGATGTTTGTTTCAGTGAGCTTTTCTGTATTGTTAGTTTGTATATATGACGCCTGTGTAAAAACAAGAGGATCACGGTAATAAAATGATCTGACAAGCTGACACCTTTGACATGGTCTAGAAATTTAAAAACTGTGTAGAAATAACTTGAGACATCTTTTTGATTCAGCTTCAGCATTCATGGTAATTTTCTTGCTCTGTTTTGCCTGTTTCCAGACAGAGTTGATAGATCTGTCTACTGTAGATGTGATCCTCATATCTAACTACCACTGTATGATGGCCCTGCCTTACATCACAGAGCATACTGGATTCACGGGAACAGTTTATGCTACTGAACCAACCGTACAAATAGGCAGGTAAAAAAAACAAAACGCTTTTTTTCCCCTTGTCTTTTGATGTGAGTAGCTTAGAATTGTTCTTTCTGAAGCTGTTGTAAGCAGACAGTAGAAGAGTCGGCCTGA
The DNA here is from genome assembly GCF_901765095.1 of Microcaecilia unicolor. Classification (NCBI taxonomy): domain Eukaryota; kingdom Metazoa; phylum Chordata; class Amphibia; order Gymnophiona; family Siphonopidae; genus Microcaecilia; species Microcaecilia unicolor. The sequence goes on along the minus strand of NC_044033.1, from coordinate 391,932,294 downwards.
TGTTGGTCACTGCTTGATAGTGTCTGCATTAAAATGTGTATATCCTGAATACCATTTTCCATTGCCACTGCCTGCAAACCGACTGTTGGAAACATAAGTATCTATTATGAACTGGATTTCACAGAGCATACCTATATAGTCGCTACGGGGTGACTGATGATTTGAGCCAGGCCTTAAATTATCATCTTTTTAGATTTCAGGAGGTAGTAGTAGATGATAAGCTCTTATCCTTGATTTAACATTACTGTAATAACATTTTTTTATTTTGTTTTTATTATTAATTTTTGAAATATAACAAATAACAAAGTCAGCACTAATAGTTACAAGTGTAAAACCATCTTATACCAATACAACAGGTAAACCCGAAAACCCCTTCCTGTAGCCCAACCCTCATGGGGTGGTAGATGCACCAAAAAGGCCTACCCCCCCCCCCCCCCCCCCCCCATAACACAACAGGCCTGTAAGGGAAAAGAGTGCAGAATTGACCAAGATAACATTTTAACATTTTTCTACTTAAAATCTTGGACATATTTAGCTATTCTAATTTATTCCATTATCAAAAAAACTCTAAAGATGCTTTCTTTCATGGCTAATTTTATGTGTGTTGTTTAAGTATTGTTCCATGCTGTAATTTTCTGTTACCCTAGAAAACATGTATATAGTCGACAAAGAGGTATCTTTCCTGAGGTTCACTGAACTGTATGACTGGTTCCTGAAAGTTATGAAGCACCACTCTGACAAGAAAGATGCCTTCTGCTGACTGTTTATAGCCCACATAAAAGAAGAACCACAGTTTTGGATTATATAGATGTGATTGGAATGTCCTGTGCATGACATTTCTTTACAAGATAAAGATATATTTGAAGTGCTGTCAGATGCTTCAGTGTGACTGGCTGATGTACTGTGTGATTTATCATTTTTAACATCAGTCACTCTTCATTTTACAGGCTTCTCATGGAAGAGCTGGTGAATTTTATTGAACGGGTACCTAAGGCTCAGTCTGCCTCCTTGTGGAAAAACAAAGAAGTGCAGAGGTGATCAAGTATTTAGCTGCAAAAGAACTCGACTTATATTTAAAGCAGGATCCCCAATGTACATTTTAGTCATAAACATTCAGAATCAGACTGCAATGCAGCACTCATGCAGAGGGGAGATGAAACTGTTGTTATATTATTGACATTAATTCTACTAACAGTAGTATTACCTAATAAAATTTAGATAACGCAAAGAGGCAGTGTGCTTTGCCCAGTATCAGTGTGTCTGTTGTAGATGTTAAATTAGAAACTGCACCTCATTCCTATGCTGTGTCATCAGTGTCACTCTCCAGTGCTGCTTGGCTAACAACACAGTTAAATAGCAATTTTAAGGACAGCAGTAAAGTGTAGAAACCTGCCTTGGTAATCTCAGCTGCTACTTGTGACTGGAAAGGAATTTTCTAAGGTTTTCTGGTTTTTGTTTTGCTTTTTTTTACTACTTCTATTGCTTGTACTAGATCTCATTAATATCTGTTGTAATCTCTCTTCCGTGTTAAGTAGTGTGTTATGGCATCCTTCCACCTTGGAGTATTCACTTCTGGTGCCCAGACTTCTCCTTCCTCCCTTTTATTGCACCTTGAGCTAGCTAGTTTTGTTAAATTATATTTCATTCTTTCTGAGACGTGGTCAGACTTTTTAAAAAAATGATTCTCACCCTATGAAATAAATCTTCCTCTCCAAAACTTCTTACTTTTCAGTTAAAACTAATATTACATAAGAGTAATAGTCTTTATTTTAAATAAATGCATGTAAAGAACAAGCTGCTGCAGTGTGTGCTAATCGCATATGGTTACTGTGGCTAAAAGCTTGAAGAATTTGGGGTCCTGGTCAGATTTTTGAGAGCTGGTAGAATGCAGGATACGGTTAAAGCAAGAGTAAGAGTGGAACTAAAACTAAATATAGCCTAACGTGCCATTTTGAAAATGGCTTAACGTTGAGAATCAGTAATTCTCAAATTTCAAGAGGCTGAAGCCAGTGTTTGCTGTCTCCAACAGACATTAGAAATCTTTGCAAACTAGTAATTTGCCTTTGGATAGTGTATACTGAAAGCAGGGTCATTGAGCTGAATGTAGATAGGCTGCTGTCTTGGCCAGTGTCTGGCTCAATGTTTTCATCAATTCCTTAAATTATGGGAGAGATGTTTACCAGGCCAGCTTAGAAAGCAATAAATATTACTTTTCTCAACCAACTAATCAAGGAAGCTTAAACAATTTTCATAAATCAATGGAAACTGGTCAGTATTAGCTTCTAATTTTAACACAAGTTAAATATACCTGGGAATAAATTTTCTTTCTGGCAGCTGTACTTCCACTAGCTGCAATATATCTTACTACTTTAGATTTATGTTGAAGACATTTAAGTATCACTCTTCTAGATAGTGACACTATTGTTCATTCTTTTATGAAAAGATTGGCCAACTTTTTTATGTATTCCTATTCAAGACCAATTTCTTTATTCATTTTCATCCAGCTTTCAGTAGAGATCTTTCATATCTGGCATCCAGTAGTTTTCCTGTTTAATTTTCCATATCTTCTCCATCTCAAGACAGGTAATAGAGAATGATCAGGCTTCAACAAGGGGGAGGTGAATGGGAGCAGAACCAGTAGAGGACAGATTCAGTAGGTGTATTCTCACCCTGTTTACCTCCTTCCCCCACCAAACTTCAAGACCACATCTCGCCCATCATTCAGTACTAACATTGCCAAATATACTTTCTTCTCCTCTTTAGGGTTTGCTAGGACTGATCTATAAAGTTGTTTGGTACAAGCGTAATGTCAAACATCTTTACTACAAGTAAATGTGGCTTAATTTGCTCATGACTTTAAAAAAATTCTGTGTCTGTCAAGAATTCTTCAGAACAGGCTGCTCTCTACTAAATATGAAAATGAATATAGTATGACACTAGGTAATTTTCTGTGTGGTGCAAGAATTAATCATATGGAGATGAACTCCTGAGAGATTGGCCTGCCTTTTCAGCCTTTATGTATAGAAACATAGAAACACGACGGCAGATAAAGGCCATATGGCCCATCCAGTCTGCCCATCCACTGTAAGCCCTAACTCTTTCTTTTCCTAAGTGATCCCACATGCTTATCCTATGCCTTTTACAATTCTGACACATTCCTCAATTCCACAACCTCCACCAGGAGGCCGTTCCATGCCTCTACCACCCTTTCTGTGAAATAATACTTTCTTAGATTACTCCTAAGCCTATTCCCTCTTAACTTCATCGTATGCCCCCTCGTTTCAGAACTCTCCTTCAGCTGAAAAAGGCTCACTTCCTGTACATAAATGCCCCTGAGATATTTAAACGTCTCTATCATGTCTCCTCTCTCCCTCCTGTCTTCCAGCGTATACATGTTGAGGTTCATAACCCTGTCCCTATATTTTTTGTGTTCAAGACCACTTACTAATTTTGTAGCCACTCTCTGGACTGACTCCATCCTGTTTTTATATCTTTTTGTAGGTGCGGTCTCCAGAACTGCACACGGTAGTCTAAATGGGGCCTCACCAGAGACTTGTACAATGGCACTATCATTTCCTTTTTCCCGCTGGTCATCCCTCTTTTTATGCACCCAAGCATCCTTCTGGCTTTGACCATTGCTTTTTCTACCTGTGGAAGCTTTAAGGTCATCGGACACAATCACCTCCAAGTCCTGCTCTTCCTTTGTACACTGAAGCACTTCACACCCTATTCTGTACTGTTCCCTTGGATTCTTGTGACCCAAATGCACGACCCTGCATTTTTTGGGATTAAATCTTAGTTGCCAAATATTGGTCCATTCCTCCAGTTTTGTTAGAGATATTTGGCAACTAAGATTTAATATGTGCAGCTTCCCAAACTTTGTTGAGATGTGACCCTATTTTAGCGCTTGGAAATTAACGTGGCCTGAGTTGATAACCAAAGTAAATTATTACCGAGACAAAATAATCAGCACATTCATTGTGTTTCTAAAATAATAATATGATGTATCCACCATGCCAAAGATGTAGGATCTTACATGTTGCAACACACTTTCTTAAGCAACTTCTGCAGCAGTCTGTGGACCATCTGACCAGCCTGCCTCTTGTTAAGTGTGAGCTCTAGGTAGATAGGCTGAAAGAGTGTGTCTACAAATGTATAGTTTGGATCTCTGTGTTACTCCTGGGAGAATTCCGAGTAACTGCATAGCACAGAATTTGTTCGGAATTCCCCACTCTTGCAAAATTCACAGAATTCTGTACTTGCTGTGCAGAATTCTGTAAAGCTTACCAGCATCATCTGCTCTCTTCCCCTCCCCTCCCAACTCGTGCGGCAAGAGAAGGAAAGGAACTACTGTACATCAGGTCACTTCTTCCTCCTCTGCCAGCTTAGACTTGACTGTTTATGTGAACCACACAGTTAACATACAAGGTCAGGTTGAAGCCAGCAGAAGAGGAGGAGGTGACCTGATGTGCAGTAGTTCACTTCCTCCTCCTCCTCCTGCAGGGAGGGAGGGAGGGAGAGAGAGAACAGCTGATACCAGATTAGTGTGCCATGGGGGGAGGGGCAGGCAGACCAAGGTGAGTGTGCCATGGGGAAGGGGATAGCAGAGAAAACTGAGACTGTACCACTGGTTTGGGAGGAAATCAAGCTTGAAGATATTCCATGAGGAGGGTAAGAGCGAAAATGATAGCTGGAGGGAGGAGGAGAAAGAATGAGAAGTGGGGGTGAGTGCTTAGGGGAAGGAGAATGTGAGGTGGGGGTATTACATATGGGAAAAGACTTTGGGGGCAGAATTAGGAGTCTTGCTGGGAGACAGAGGGAGAGAGAACTGCAGTTGGAGTGGGAGATGGAATTGGGGAAACTGAAACCTGAGGAGGGAAAATACAGGAAGAAATGTAAAGCCTTATGATGGGGAAATTCTGTACAAAAACACTACAAGTAATGCAGAATTTTGAATTCCTACTTACGTGTCAGTGTCAGAGGAGACTTGTTCCAAAGAGGAGTGCTTCTTCCACCTCCTCATAGAGCCATCTCTGCAAAGACAGGAAGCAGGTTGCTTCTTGAAGGTCTGTCCTCTATGACTTGCAAGCCAGCTGGCAATAGTGTTTAGACAGGCTTTTAAATTAGTGAGATCTATCCACTTGCACTTCTTCTAGCAGGAACTGTACATGGAACTCAAAATGTATGTTATAAAGTGAAGTTCTAGTATTTCACTGTATCACCACTACAGAACAGTCACAGGGTAAAAGAAGTAGTCCAAAAGTGTTGAACACAATGGAGACGGGGCTCTGCTTTCAATCCAGTTTACAGTGGAATTGTGTGTAGATTGGATGATTCAGAAGTTGCTTGTCTTGGCTGGATAAAGCAACCCCATTGAAGCAACCAAAAACATGAAAGGATGTAACTGATACTCTTAAACAGAGTTAACGACAATCTTAAGAACATAGGAAAGGTGTTGACCGGATATATTCCTCAAAACCAGAAGCATAGCAGAACTTTCTTATTTCAATGTCTACAGGCTATTGCCCGCTCCCTTGAAAGATGCAGTGGAGGTGTCAACATGGAGAAAGTGCTACAACATGCAAGAGGTGAACTCTGCCCTTAGTAAGATCCAACTGGTGGGATATTCTCAGAAAATTGTGAGTAGCAGTGTCTCCAGCACAAAATGTTTTTCTTAAGTTATTATTTTTGGTTGAAGCACAAGTTTTTGAGTAAAGTTTACTACTGTGAATGCATTTTGCAAATTCTTATTGCTATCATTTAATTTTTTAAAATCTCCTTTTAAAGTATTGATACACTGCTAAAAGTCACTTTGACAACAAATTGGTCTTGGAGAAAACTGACATTTTTGCAGCTTTAGATATCTTTTACTAAACCATGAAAAGCTCCTCTAAAGGGAAAGGGAAATGGGACTTGATATACCACCTTTCTGAGGTTTTTGCAACTAATTTCAAAGCGGTTTACATATATTCAGGTACTTATTTTGTACCAGGGGAAATGGAGGGTTAAGTGACTTGCCCAGAGTCACAAGGAGCTACAGTGGGAATCAAACTCAGTTCCCCAGGATCAAAGTCCACTGCACTAACCACTAGGCTACTCCTCCACTCTATAATGTTTATATAGGTACAGTGAAAATATTCATATAAAAAATGTTTTCAGGTTAGGTAGATGTGGATTCTGTGATTTCCAGATTATGACTTCTCAGATTGGAATCATTTTGTAATTTCAGCTACTGTTCAGTGAAAATGCAGTGTTTTGGGCTTTATTCTTCCTGAACAATGGGTTTTCATCAGAAGCAGAGAGAGAGCAAAGCCCAGTCTGAGTAACTCTTTACCACTGGGAGGATTTTGAAGTCATTCAGATCTAGGAAAGAGACTTTATAGGACCTGGTATTGGGGAATTACAGAGCTTTTTCATCTTCAACACATGATGTTTGGCTCTAGTAGAGATTGATAAAAGTAATTAAAAACACGTGAAAACATAGTAGTCAGGGATAGCCTTAGGCTAGAATAACTGGGTCCTGTGTGTGATGGAGGGTATGAGTCAGGAAAGATTATACCAAATAAGACTCTTAGTGCACCTTAGTAAACAGGGCCCTAACATTTTTAGCATGTGCTAAAAATTAGCACGCACTAACCGTGTAGACGGCCATAGGAATATTATAGGCATCTACATGTTTAGCGCGTGCTAAAAGAGCAAACCTGCCTCTAGCATGGCTTAGTAAACAGGGCCCTTATTGTATTTAATGAAATATTAACTATTTGTTTGTTAAACTCTCTCAAATATTCAATTTTTGCTGGAAGGACTACATTAATTTTGGCATTCGGCATCACTTTTATGTTCTATTTTGACATCTGGTAATGCTTTCTTCATGTTAGAATTACATTTATCAACTGCAAGTTGGCAAGATTGTCTTTTTTTTTTTCTAGCTTGTTTTATAAGACAGCCTGAAGGCAAGCTGACCATGAACAGTAGGGAAAGGTACAAATACTAGAAGTGTGCCTTGGGAGTGGAGAATGACACAAGGACGGGGACCCGTGGTAAACTGCGGTAAAAAACAATTTTTTTTGCCAAGGTTTACGGAGGGTGCAGGAGCAAAACTTTTTACTGCCCTGTGGGAGCGGTAAAACCTTAGCTCCTGCAGTAAAAAATAAAAACTGCAATTTCCGGGGGTCCGGCGTCTCCTCTCTCCCTCCTTCTTTTCTTCTTCCCTCCCGTAACTTCCTCCCTGTCAGAACGCTAAGGAGATTCCCCATAGGCCTGTTCCTGGGCCTTCCCTCCTCTGCTAACTCCCACCTTCTGATGCAAGTTCCTGTTTTCGTGAAACAGGAAGTTACAGCAGAAGGCGGGACCTGGAGGAGGGAAAGCCCCAGAGGAAGCCTATGGGGATTCTCCTTAGCGTCGCGACGGGGAGGAAGGTAAGGGAGATAAAAACAAAGGAAGAAGCAGGCACAGAATATAGGCTTTTTTTTTTCTCTTTCCAGAAGTCAAGAGTATTCTGTTTGCAATGAAATGTGCCTTAGAAGAATGGAAGCAGAGTGTGTGTGAGCCTAACAGGCTTAGCTGTGAGGGAGAACCATTGTGAGATTCTTTTTGACTACCATTTAGGCCATGATATGTGGGTAATAGCACCCTCTGTAGAAAGGTAAATAATGTTGGTTGTAAAACATGAAAATGTAATATGAACAGTTCGAGATCATTAATAACAGTACTGAAGTTTTCCTCCCCTGTTCAGTATCCTCCTTCCCTCTTCTCCTGCCGTGAAGAACTTCTTTAATGCATCATTCAACAATATTTCTGACCCATTCTTTTAGCCAGTTAGACTTCTGAGTCAGAAGTCTCTCTGGCTAAAAGAATGGGTCAGAAATATTGTCTCTCTGGCTAAAAGAATGGGTCAGAAATATTGCAAAGTGGTACAGAATATTGTTTCTTCTTATACTTTAATAAAATGATTTAAATATAAAATCCTAACTGTTTGATGCTTCTGCGGATAGGATCAGACAGAGCTCACGGGGACATGGACGAGGACAGAGCTCACGGGGATAGGACAGGGATGGGGACAAACTTTGTCCCTGCGTCATTCTCTACTTGGGAACAAAAAGTGCAAAAAAGTAGAAAAGCACTGGAATAGTTTATAAGCCATCAAAAATGTACTCTTGGCAAGTTTGTGCAATGTGCATCTTGGTGGCACAGTGAGAAAAAAAAAACTTAACTGATCATAGAGTAGAGGCATATGCATTTTGTGTTAAACTTTAGAAGCTGCTTTATGGAAGGCATTAAACAAACTTACCAGCGAATAGATGGCAACACCAGTAATTAAGAAGCAAAGCCAGTGCCGGGCAGAATTCTACAGTCTGTGCCCTGATCATGGCTGGATAGATTTGGTTGGGCTGGAGTGAGACTTTGATGACAACTTCAGTAGTTGGAGAACAAGGCCAGTGCCAAGCAGACTTCTACAGTCTGTGCCCTGAAAATGGCAAAGACAAATCAAGATCAAGTATGTATATGTATTATCACATCATACCTTTTGCGATGAATTTATCTTGTTGGGCATACTGGATGGACCATACAGGTCTTTATCTGTCGTCATCTACTATGTTATTCATAGAAAATTAACAACATTTCAAGATGTGGTGTTAACTTTTCCTCCAGTAGCACCAGCATGCTTATACTTGCGCCAGTGCTTCCAGGGATTCCCTCAAAGGGACTAGTGAATGTTTTATATGTAACTTCCCCACCCCTAAAAATTGTGAGCACCCTGCCCTGGACCCACCCTTTATTCCTTTTTGAAATTGAAGGATCTTCCTCTACACCTTCTTCCAATCTCTGATCCCTTTTGAAATTGAAGAATCCCCCTCATAACATCTGTTTCCCCATGAATCCTACTGGCACCTACTGGGGAATCCCTGGCAGGTAATAGGAGCGGGAGCGATCCCCAGTTGTTACTGCCTTGGTGGCTTCCTCTTCAAAATTGGTGCCAGCAGTCCCCTAGTATTAGTCTCATGGTACTAACACCAGGGGTCTGCCAGTAGTTCCAGGGAGATGGAGAGTGGATGGGGTGGGGGGATTTTTCAGTTTCAAAATGAATGGAGGCGGGGGGCCTGTGTCCCTTTAAAGATAGCGGGCCTAAGGTGGTCTCTTATATTTGCATTTCTATGACCATGAATGTGCGGTATTCTAGATGTAATAATTCAAAAAGGATTTCCATTACGTAGCTTCCCACTATTCCAGAACCTGTGGGATAGTTGTTTCTATCAACCAGCAAGTGGAGATAGAGAACTGAGACATATCTCTCATGGCATTCAGGCCAGCACAACAACCATAAAAAAAAAATTAAAAAGGAGAAAGTTTTCTGGAGAACGTGGGACAGAGTATCAGTCCTGAGCCTTTCTCATCTGTGGTAAAACTTGTGGAGACTGTCAGCTTTGGAGGAGCAGCCGGCAGTGGTAAGTCTGACTAATGTTTGACTCAGAACTGCTTGGAGGGCTGCAAGTTCTACTTGATGCAATTGAGGGATCCTGACTCACCGCTTGAGACACATTGTGCTGCGCTTGTGGCAGTCAGGGTGAATGGCAACTTTCGCGGAGGCAGTGAAGCAGTGTTCTCGCTGCAGGACCCACTGACTGGCGTTGAGATGTTACAGTGCGTGCAAGCCAGGAATACCTCGGGATGTGAAGGAAACCTTCGGCGGCGGCACATCTTCAAGTTTGGAGCAGCATCCGAATATGTCAGGGTCTTCGGGCTCTCCAGCAGGGTCGATGTGCAGTTTGATTCCAAAGAGCGCGGGAATGGATGCCATTTTGTTGGGGCCGACTAGCAGTGAGGAGCAGTCTCTTTCTGATCATGCATGGAGCACAACCGCCATTTTATAGCCTCAGGGCCTGACAGAGCATTCAGCTGCATCAGGATCTTTGTTTTCTCCAGAGTTTATATTGCTCTTACTCTAGGCCTCTTTACTGAAGCAGGGACAGTCAGTGTTGCTGCAGGGTGCTTCAATTTCTTGCCCTGCTTGCCCCTCTGTCTCCTAAGAATCTCGTTTAGACCTCCAGGAGTGGGCAGATGAGGCTATCTCTGCTTCTCCATCCTTATCTGATGTGGCCTTGGCCTATTGGGGAAAATCTCAATATTTAAGAGGTCTGCGCAGAGAGACCCAATTAGTAAGCAATCCAAATAATCTCTGTATTTTATACTGTATATCAGACTTCTTAAAATATATGTTGTTGTATGCGACTAGCAACAAATCTAAAAAGTCTATTAGGAATAGTTTTAAAGGACCCTTCAATGTGCATCCACAGGTGCCTCGTTTTACTGAAGGTGAAACTGAGCCTGACTGGCTTAATTGCTTCCACATGACTTTAAATCACACATCCTTGGAGTTCCATATAGTGGTATTTTAAATTCCCAAAACAATGATATTATAGTGAGTGCATAAAATGCTATAAAATCAAAACAGATTTTGTAGCCCAAAATGTAATAACATGCAAAAATTCACTCATTCAAACTATAATCAAAAGACTCTTATCTTATTTAGTGCTGGAAAACAGAATCAACTGGGGCTGCAGTTGAATTTGTTTGCCAGCACTAAGGCAGATCCCTCTGTCACCTGCATGACTTTGTGAAAAGCAGCGTGATAACATAGACCCTTTGACCCCTCTACATACTTCTCCCCAATTTCTTTGTTCCCCTCCCTTCTCAAAACAGCACCTCATATTTGACCTACTCCACCCCCATCTGCAGATACAGCCCCATATTCAATCACAACCTGTCTCTATAAAATTGTCTTCAATCAGTAAGACCAAAACCTGCAGTAAAGTTGGAGCCTCTTACTCAGTTGGAATCTTGATCCACTGTCTGAACTGAAGACATCTCTGGCTCTCTTCTATGATAATTTTTCTCTGATGCATTCACAGCATGCCATCTGAACTTAGCTGATCGTTATGCTGCTGCTTTCTGAGTCTGCTCTGGGTGATTGGTAACAAGCCCCTCCTGATGAAGCAATTGCCAGGTCTCCTGAAGTGTAGTTACCCTCTTATTATTGCCCCCAATTGAAAGGAACAAACCAAAGGGAAATTGCCAGTTGTGTATATTCTTCTGGTGTAGGATGACCAGTATCTCTTTAAACTCCCTGCAACTCTGTAGAATGATAGCTGATAAGTCCTGAAATATTCCCAATTCTTCCATGTTTCTCTCCCCTTTTCCTTTGCTTTCTGCAAGAGTTTCTCCTAGCTTTGCAACCAGGTAGGCAGGCAACTATATCTTTGAGGACATCTCTCTTCTTTGGGCCTATGGACCTGTGAGCTCTGTCCATTTTAATTGGGTTAAGATCTCCACTTAGAAACATAGAAACATGATGGCAGATAAAGGCCAAATGGGCCATCCAGTCTGCCCATCCTCCGTAACCACTAACATTTTCTTTTCCTAAAGGATCCCACATACTTGTCCCATGCTTTCTTAAATTCTGACACAGTCCTCTCTCCACAACTTCCACCGGGAGGCCATTCCACTCTTCCATCACCCTTTCTGTGAATGAATACTTTCTTGGATTCCTCCTAAGCCTATTTCCTCTTAACTTCATCATATACCCCCTCGTTCCAGAGTTTTCCTTCATTTGAAAAGGCTCACTTCTTGTATATTAATGCCCCTGAGATATTTAAATGTCTCTATCATATCTCCTCTCTTCCAGCGTATACATGTAGAGGTTCATAAGCCTGTTCCTATATGTTTTATGTCAATAATGCAGGCAGTTAGAAAACCACCCTCTATAGATGGGTTTGTGTTTGTACCATGCCACTTGATCTGCTCTCTGAGCCATCCTTTACAAAATTCAGAGAAGGGCTCAAATCTTTCCTCTTCAAGAAGGCTTTTGACAAGTGAGTGGAAGGAAGTCGTGGGGGATGCAGTCAGAGTCTGGCAGTATTGTTCTTGTTATATGTTACATGTTTTACTAATTGTCCTGGTATTTTGCTGATTGTTTTTTTCTATACTGTTTGAATTATTTTCATTTTTATGAATTTTATTATAAAACGCTTTGCTATTTGCCAGTGAAAGGCAGTAGATAAAGTACAATAAGCCATAAACTATACTCTTTCTTTCCTGTCTTTGCATGATAGTTTATAGTAATTTCATTGTGTGTTATTTTTACTTCCCTATTTGCATGTTTTTACTTAAGCTTTAAAAGCATAATATATCATTAGAATAGATTTAAAAATTACTTCTTATAAATTTAATTGTACATCTCTTTTGAATACTTTACAATGCTTTTGAAAAAATATCCTTTTTTAAGTTAGGGGACACATTTCTCACCTATTCTGATAACAATATACTGAATTTTAAAATGTATTTATTATTTCTAAACCCAAATCTGATGTGACATGACAGCTGGGGGAGGGCATGGTTGGTAAGTAATACACAGAATATAAATGCTATAAGCAAATAAAGTAAGCATAGAGGACTCAGAAAGGAGAAATAATACCCAAGTTTCTCACATTTAGATTATTGGGGGGGGGGGGGGGGTTGGTATATTTTTCATTTATGTTTCATCTTGGATCGGCATGAAGAGGATAACTCTAACTCTGAAATATACGCTAACAGTTATGCCCTAATTGCACACGTAAGGGGCAGTCCTATAAAGAGTACCAAAAGTTAGGTACCAAAATGCAGCAGACTTGAGTAGGAATTCTGTAACAGCATCTGAGCGCCTAAAGTCCATTATAGAACACTAGTGTGGGCATATTTGGGCATGCCCACTTTAACCAGGTCTATAGCAGACATAATGCATTCACCTAAAAGCAGTACTTTAGCATGTAAATGAGACTGTTCTATAACATGTGCACATACAGTGGGGGAAATAAGTATTTGATCCCTTGCTGATTTTGTAAGTTTGCCCACTGACAAAGACATGAGCAGCCCATAATTGAAGGGTAGGTTATTGGTAACAGTGAGAGATAGCACATCACAAATTAAATCCGGAAAATCATATTGTGGAAAGTATATGAATTTATTTGCATTCTGCAGAGGGAAATAAGTATTTGATCCCCCACCAACCAGTAAGAGATCTGGCCCCTACAGACCAGGTAGATGCTCCAAATCAACTCGTTACCTGCATGACAGACAGCTGTCGGCAATGGTCACCTGTATGAAAGACACCTGTCCACAGACTCAGTGAATCAGTCAGACTCTAACCTCTACAAAATGGCCAAGAGCAAGGAACTGTCTAAGGATGTCAGGGACAAGATCATACACCTGCACAAGGCTGGAATGGGCTACAAAACCATCAGTAAGACGCTGGGCGAGAAGGAGACAACTGTTGGTGCCATAGTAAGAAAATGGAAGAAGTACAAAATGACTGTCAATCGACAAAGATCTGGGGCTCCACGCAAAATCTCACCTCGTGGGGTATCCTTGATCATGAGGAAGGTTAGAAATCAGCCTACAACTACAAGGGGGGAACTTGTCAATGATCTCAAGGCAGCTGGGACCACTGTCACCACGAAAACCATTGGTAACACATTACGACATAACGGATTGCAATCCTGCAGTGCCCGCAAGGTCCCCCTGCTCCGGAAGGCACATGTGACGGCCCGTCTGAAGTTTGCCAGTGAACACCTGGATGATGCCGAGAGTGATTGGGAGAAGGTGCTGTGGTCAGATGAGACAAAAATTGAGCTCTTTGGCATGAACTCAACTCGCCGTGTTTGGAGGAAGAGAAATGCTGCCTATGACCCAAAGAACACCGTCCCCACTGTCAAGCATGGAGGTGGAAATGTTATGTTTTGGGGGTGTTTCTCTGCTAAGGGCACAGGACTACTTCACCGCATCAATGGGAGAATGGATGGGGCCATGTACCGTACAATTCTGAGTGACAACCTCCTTCCCTCCGCCAGGGCCTTAAAAATGGGTCGTGGCTGGGTCTTCCAGCACGACAATGACCCAAAACATACAGCCAAGGCAACAAAGGAGTGGCTCAGGAAGAAGCACATTAGGGTCATGGAGTGGCCTAGCCAGTCACCAGACCTTAATCCCATTGAAAACTTATGGAGGGAGCTGAAGCTGCGAGTTGCCAAGCGACAGCCCAGAACTCTTAATGATTTAGAGATGATCTGCAAAGAGGAGTGGACCAAAATTCCTCCTGACATGTGTGCAAACCTCATCATCAACTACAGAAGACGTCTGACCGCTGTGCTTGCCAACAAGGGTTTTGCCACCAAGTATTAGGTCTTGTTTGCCAGAGGGATCAAATACTTATTTCCCTCTGCAGAATGCAAATAAATTCATATACTTTCCACAATGTGATTTTCCGGATTTAATTTGTGATGTGCTATCTCTCACTGTTACCAATAACCTACCCTTCAATTATGGGCTGCTCATGTCTTTGTCAGTGGGCAAACTTACAAAATCAGCAAGGGATCAAATACTTATTTCCCCCACTGTATGTGGGAGATGCCTATGCCCTGCCCTGCCCTGCTCTTATGAATGCCCCCTTGCATTTGCATACTTTGCAAGTAGTGTGCTAAGATTATAGAATACTAGCACTTACTACAAATTTGTAACATCCATGCATGTAAGTGCTAGTATTCTAGAGTCTGAGTGCAAATGGCATGTGCATTTATGCACTCGTTTTATAGAATGAGAGGGATAAAGCTTTAGAATAATGGCACGTGTGCACATAAGCTGTGTAAATACCAAGATTTCACCTAAGTGCTATTCTGCAAATACATGCATATCTTACATAGTATTTATTTAAAAGGTAGGCATGCACATAGGTGGAGAATGGGCGGGACTGAATACTGTAAGTTACACACATACCACGGGAAATTAGCCACACACACTTAAGCCAGCTGTAAGGTTGGCGTAAGTGCTCCCACCCAACTTATAGGCATGTATTTTCACTGTTATGCTAGCATTCAATAAAGGAAAGTAGGCGCCCTCATTCTTTTATAGAACATGTTCCTGAAGGTGACCTGAAATGTCTCGTCACCATTTACAACTTGGATAGTTTGTGCCATAAACTTGAATTTGAGGAAAAATGTTAAAATGCATACAGTAATTGAATAGGATGATATCATACAGACTTTTTACTTTTTCTGTGTCTGGTGTCTATGAAACCCATTTCATATTGATGTTGTGTTAGCCCTTTGTATGGAATCAAAACCTACAGAGGCTTTATATAGATTGGAAATTGGCAATTCCTTTCAGTGTTTAAGCTCGAGAGAGAATGATTTGAAAAAGGAAAGTATTTTTGGTTTATAAGAGAAGATATAGAGCATTATACATTTTAAATCCTTTCCTTATTTCTTTTTTTCCAGGAATTATTTGGTGCTGTGCAGATAACCCCTCTTAGTTCAGGCTATGCACTTGGCAGTTCAAACTGGATCATCCAATCGCATTATGAGAAAGTTTCCTACGTATCGGGGTCTTCCCTTTTAACTACGCATCCACAGGTAGAACTCTGCTATGATCAGAATGTGTCTACACACCAAAATTACTGTTTTGGCAGATTCTTACTAGTAAATTAGGAGACCTTGCACAAGCATTATTGTGAAAGATGTGTACTTCCATTATGTAGCTTCTCTCAATTCCAGAACCTGTGGGATAGTTGTGTCCATCAACCAGCAGGTGGAGATTGAGAACTGAGACATATCTCTTTTGACATCCAATCCAGATCCTCATTATTTTCTATCTCTAGCAGGTGGATGGACACACTTTTTAGCCTCTGGTTATGAGTGATTTGCTCCTGGTCCAGTCGGTCAACTGGTCTCCTGTTGAGCTTTGTGGGTAGCTTGAGTCTGCAGAGTCATATCTGGAGGTCTTCAGATCCCTGTCTGTGGTTCCCTGTGAATTAACTTCTTCCCTTCACCTCTCCCTTGTTTCCTGTGGAGCTCTCCTTTTCTAGCACTACAACCAAAGGGAGAAGGAAACGGTTTTCTGGAGAGCCTGGGAGAGAGTGTCAGTCCTGAGCCTTTCTCATCTGTGCTAAGACTTGTGGAGACTGTGAGCTTAGGAGGAGCAGCTGGCAGTGGTAAATATGACTAACGTTTGACTCGGCACCGCTTGGAGGGCTGCAAATCCAACTTGGGGTAGGGGAGGGATCCTGACTCACCACTTGGAACATGTTGTGGTGTGCTGGTGACAGTCATGGTGACTGAGTCAGTTAAGCAGTGTTCCCGCTGTGGGGACCCTCTGGCCAGTGTCTGGGCGTTGCAGTGCGTGCAAGCTGGGAATCCCACAGGATGCGGAGGAAATGGTCGGCAGCAGCACATATTCAGCTCAGCATCAGAATATGCCAGAGTCTTCAGGCTCTCCAGCAGGCCAGTGCACAGTTTGATGCAGGAGAGTGTGAGAATAGGTGCCATTTTGTTGGGGCCAACTGGCAGAGAAGAGCAGCCTCTGGCTGATCACGCATGGAGCACAGCCATCATTTTACAGCTTCAGAGCATTCAGCTGCATCGGGATCTTTGTTTTCTCTGGAGTTTATATTGCTCTTACACCAGACCTATTTACTGAAGCAGGGACAGTCAGAGTTGCTGCAGAGTGATTTAGTTTCTTGCTCTCGCCCCACTGCCACTCCAGCTCCTAAGAGCTCTCCTTTAGATCTCCAGGAGTGGGCAGAGCTCTCCTCCAGACCTCCAGGAGTGGGCAGAGCTCTCCTCCAGACCTCCAGGAGTGGGCAGAGCTCTCCTCCCTCCTCAAGAACTAGAAGGATACAAAAAGAAAAAATTAAAACATCAAATATACTCCTCTCCACCTTTGAGCAAAAGCGGTCTGCAAGTTGAATATTCCCCATTCCTTATTGACACAGTAAAAACAATTGGGATAGTTAGGTCACATAGCAAAAGAAAGTTGTAATAGTTAAATGCACACAAACCTCTATCATAAAAATTAAGCAATATTCTTGGTCGCTGTCATTTCCAGAAATGAAAGTGTGAAAGCACTCAACTCAAGTATCTTAACAGCTAATTCAGGAGAGTTTAGTCCAACATTAATACAGTTACCAGTTAAACTGTGACCCAGTTTTCATTGATCTCTAAGTATAGCATCCCCTGATCTTAAGATTAAAGTACAGGGAAGCAAAGCTGGCCTGTAATCACTCCTTGTGGGCCCCACTGGACAGCTTCTGTATGAAGGACTCCAAGTCCTTTGAATTTTCTAAAAATATCATTTTACATGATGTTGGAATCTCACTTTTGCCGAATATTGCATGGAGACCTTAAATCCCCTCTTATACAGTTCCAGGCAATAAAGCACCATTACTTTGTGCTTCAATGCCACCACTGTCAAGAAATATTGGAAGAGTAAGAGCTTTGAATTCTCAAAATGGATTGGTTGGGTGACTTGATATTTTTGTAAAATACTCTCCTTGTTCGCATAATTCTACATTCGAAATATGACCGGTCTTGGGCGGGAATTCTCTTCCGAGCGCCTACCTACATGGTGTGCTCTCTCTGTCTGGAACTTGGTCAGCCCATCCTGCAGTTCCAATGTAGTAGGAAGCCATTGCTCTAACCATTTTCAAAGGTCCCCTTCTTTGATGGATTCTCATGGTCCTCTGTTTGTTCCTCCAGGGCCTTAGCTCTCTTATCCAAATCATGCAGCTGCGACTCTATTGACACAGTTTGGGCCTCCTGCTGAACTATCCGTTCCTCCATCTGTTGAAAGCGTTGATTGTGAGTATCGATACCATCCTTAATTTCCTGGATAGCTTGATGGATTTGTGATAATTTGTCATCCATAACTGCCATCAGAAGTTTTTTTTAGCTCTTGTACTGTGGCTTTGTCCAAGGTGATTACTAGGCTTCCGGTCACCATCACCATCTTGTGTACTGGTATGTGAGGTTTCACTTGGTATAGTTTTGTACTGCCCACTAGCTACACACCTCAAAATGATCTGTCAAGCAGGAGTGTCCTTTCGAATCAAGCAGCTTCCATTCAGAAATGCATCCCGACAGGGATGATTGCAGATGAGGAGAAGGAAGCACAACAGCTCTCCGGGGCGTCCTGCTAGGTCAGCATCATCACATGATGCACCTGCAAGTACAAGGCTTAATAAAATAAGATCCAGTGCTCATGGAGGATCCATGCTCCTTTGGTCTTACAGCTTGGCCATTGAAAGGGCTTGGTTGAGACAAAAAGATTATTCTGATTCGGTCATTGCTACCTTGCTTCAGGCTCGGAAATGCTCTTCATCCATAGCATATGTGAGTGTATGGAGGACGTTCGAGGGCTGGTGTGTTCTGAGCGTGGACTTTCTCCCTTCTCTGCTCAGATCGCGCACATCCTAGCGTTTTTCCAGGCAGGTCTTCAGAAAGGATTGGCATTGGGTTCTCTAAAAGTTCAGTTTGAGGCTTTGGCCTGTTTCAGGGGCCAACTATAGAAGACATCTCTTGTGGCTCACCCAGCTATTCAATTCTTGCAGGGAGTGGGCCGCTTGCGTATGCTGTGTCCAGAGTGGAACCTTAATTTAGTCTTTCGGGCTCTTCAGACACCATCTTTTGTGCCACTCTGGAAGGGCTCCTTGAAAGATCTTACTTTAAAGACAGCATTCGTAGTGATTGTTGCATCGGCATGACGGGTTTTGAAGTGTCAGGTTCTCTGGTCAAGATCCCTTTCTTCACGTTTCGGAGGTGAGGTTTGCCCTACATATGGCTTTCTCCTTTCTTTCGAAAGTGGTATCAGCATTTCATCTCCAGCAATCTGTGGAGCTGCTGTCCTTTCACAGAAAGGATGAAGAGGCTCGGTATTCTTCCTTGAAGCTTCTTGACATACTTAGTCTTCATTAGATATTTATTTATTGCATTTGTATCCCACATTTTCCCACCTCTTTGCAGGCTCAATGTGGCTTACAATACATCATGAATAGTGGAGATGTAATTGAAAATATACATTTAGTGTTACGGTAGGATCTTGGGCAACATGATAAAGAAGAAACATCATAGTAGTATAACAAGCAGATTTTGTAATACAGTTCTGAATATATGTGTAGGAGTTATGTATGTTCACATTGGTTGATTTTTGTGGTATGCCTTGTTGAAGAGATGGGTCTTCAGCAGTTTGCGAAAGTTCGTTAGTTCGTAGATCGTTTTTAGGTTGCGCGGCAATGCGTTCCATAACTGTGTGCTCAAGTAGGTAAAGTTTGATGCGTGCATTAGTTTGTATTTTAGACCTTTGCAGTTAGGGAAGCGCAGATTGAGATATCTGAAGTCATGAATGAATTTTACAAATCGGACAAACTGTGATTTTTGGTAAAACAACTTCTAAATGACTGAAGGAGACTATAGCGTCAGCTTATTTGCTTGCGTGGAAGCAGGCTGCTCAGGCCTTGTGGGCTTATTCTAATATCTGGAAGTCACGAATGAGTTTTGCAGATCGGACAGATTGTTTGTGCTTTTTGGTAAAACAACTGCTAAATGACTGAAGGAGACTATTGCATCAGCTTATTTGCTTGGGGGAAGCAGGCTCCTCAGGCTTTATGGGCTCATTCTACGAGGCTTACAGTGACATCGTGAGCAGAGGACTACCTTACTATCTCTGGTGGATATTTGCAAAGTGGTGATGTGATCGATGCTGCATTCCTTTGCCAAGCACTACAGGGTGGACATTATGGTGCACTTGGAAGCCAGCTTTGGGGTTTTGATCTTCAGGGTAGCAGTGCCAGGATCCCACCCACTCTAGGGATTGCTTTTGAACATCCTAAATGTTCTGGAATAGTGGGAAGCTACGTAAGGGAAGGATAAATTAGATCACACCTGATAATTTTCTTTCCCTTAATTCTTTCTCACTATTCCAGAGGCCTGCCCAAGGTTTCTGAGATGTTCAGTCAGTGCAAAGTAATGGGTGAAATAATGATTGTCAACTTGCATGAAATATCTCTTGTTCTCTACAAATTGTCCAGAGATAAGGGAGTCCACCCATGTTTGCTCATCTAGTTAGTGTTAGATTAGCGGGTTGTTTACTGTTGTTGTGTTTATTCTGAGTTTCTCCTTACTTCTCGTAAATGCTGAGAAGCTGGGCTGGATACCAAGGGAGATATTTCTCAGCTCAGTTTTCAGTTCTCTATCTCCACCTGCTGTCCCACAGGTTCTGGAATAGTGGGAAGGATTAATTGAAAGAAAATTGTGAGGTAAGACCTAATTTCTCCATAGAAATATAAGTAACTGCTTCCTAAGTTGTTATGTTGCGAATTTCTTAATATTTTGTTTATCCACTAGCTCTGTAGTATCCATGGGAGTCCAAGAAGCAGGAGCTAGACCAAGAACTCACACAACAGCCAATAATGCTATCACTCAGTCATCTACCTAACTCTCTGCACTAGGGAGAAATATTCCAATGATACGAATAATGCAACCTAAAAATGCAGTGGTTTGATCCTCTGCCATGTACTGAAATAAAAAAAAAGGGGTATAAGGTTGTACCTTTTTCTCTGAGGACAAAGAAGATAACAAGTCCTCACAGATGGGGTATTGTCATCCGATAGACCAGTGGTTTCCAAACCTGGTCCTGGAGGTACCCCAGCCAGACGGATTTTCAGGATATCCACAATAAATATTAATGAGACAGATTTGCATGCAGTGGAGGCTGTGCGTGCAAATCTCTCATGGATATTCATTGTGGATTTCTTGAAAACCTGACTGGCTGGGGTGCCATTAGGACCAGGTTTGGGAACCACTGCAGTAGAGCCTGCACAGAGAAGTTTCCCCAGCTTAGATTACTCTGGAAGCTTTTGTGAAGCTAGATTGCACATGCGTGCAGTTTCCACTTTGTTGCTGATGCATGAGACCTCCCTGTCCTTGATTTTATTTAGAACTGAAAGGATAAATCCCACTGTGCTCTGTACAGTTTTCAAAGATTGTTGTATTTTTTTTCTTTTTTGCATTTATGTGGACATTTTTCAAGGTTTTTCTCTGTTAGTTGCCCTAGTTAGGATTTTTGGTCATATTCAAGTTCTAGAGGTGTCCTGACAGCATATTTATTTAAAATTGAGTTATTTGATTTTTCTGTGACAAATTCCCTAGTGGCTTTAATTAATATAGGCAAGGTGGCAGGACAATATCCAAGCATAAATCTATTGATGTCATCTGTGCTCTGAGATGAGAAAGAGTGGTATTTGTGGTCGTGAAGAACAATGTGAGATGATCCTCAATGCTTCAAAGTCTGGTCCATCAACGTCAACATTGGAGGCATCATTCTTCAGGGGACCAGGAGCTGCACATGATATTAGGGGTGCATTGATAGAGCCCATTAGGACTGGACATCGAAGAAGAGGAAAGATTCATCCTCTTCATCAAGCTAAGGGCTCATGTCTAGTGTGCGTAGCAGAGGCCAAGAAGCATTGATGACATACCTCTTTGGAGCATGTCATTCAGAGCTGGAAGTGTTGAGGCATCAAAGGGCTCCAGACTCCATGTCTGCCACACCATTGTTGATTTTCAGTGTGACAGGGGCAAAAGCTTCACTAAAGCACAGGAGGACATCTGTTTCTAGATGCCCTCCGTCCAGGCTGACTTCCACTGAGATTCAGGCCAGACTGAGATCTAGACCTCTCCCTAGGAGTTCTTTACTGAGTCAGATTCTGGGCATTCCTGGGATTCTGACTACAAGTTTGTTCAGCTCTTTGAAGAGGACTATCTGGCTTTCTGTAAGATCCAACATTTTCCCCATAAAAGGAGAAAATCCCTAGCTGAGAAACTTTCCATTTTCGATTTTTTTCAGGATTTGGTAGAAGCCATTTCATCTAAGTTAGCAACAGAGGAGGAGCCCAGGGCATAAACAGTGAATATCTTTCAATTGTTTGACCGTCTCAAGAAAGCTGTGATTGTGCCCTTTCACAAAATCCATAAAGATCGCCAGATGATAATGTAGCACATCCCGGAATGAAAATAAATATGAGACAGTCCTCTCATATAGAATATATAAAGAAGTCAATAAGATGCTATCAGCCAGAATAAATAAAGAATCATTATGAACTAAACAAATTTAAAACTATACACTTTAATTCTTAAAGTAAAATAAAATCCAACATGGCCATGTTTTATCAAGTGCCTGCACCAGGGGTAAATACAAACTGATGTATCTATGAAAATTAGAGAAATATGTTTGATAATATAACCGCTCTATTAGGGTATCCAAGACTTAGCTGAATGTCTTGTAATTTAAAAACTTGTTAATTAAAAACATACCTTCTAATCAGTTCCAAAAGATGTATGCAGAGCTACATAGAATCAGTATACATCATAGGGGATATGTGTGAGGAGTCTTGCTTAAAAGACAATCAGGCTTATTTTCAAAAGAGAAGGGTGCCCATCTTTCGACACAAATCGGAAGATGGGACGTCCTTCTCCCAGGGTCGGCCAAATCGGCATAATCGAAAGCCGATTTTGGGTGTCCTCAACTGCTTTCCGTCGCGGGGATCACCAAAGTTCACGGGGGCATGTTGGAAGCATAGCGAAGGCGGGACTGGGGCGTGCTTAACACATGGGCGTCCTCGGCCGATAATGGAAAAAAGAAGGTCGTCTCTGACGAGCACTTGGCTGACTTGGTCCATTTTTTCTTGCGACCAAGCCTCAAAAAGGTGCCCAAACCAGATGAGCACCGGAGGGAATCGGGGATGACCTCCCCTTACTCCCCAGTGGTCATTAACCCCCTCCCACCCTAAAAAAAAAACTTTAAAAATATTTTTGCCAGCCCATCTTAAGTCAGTCTATATTGCAGAAATTTGCAAAGCTGTGAGGTGGAGTTCAGTCCATCCATTTATGTCCAATTGTTTGGATACTGGTTTCTACCAAGACGGTAGGCTCTAGAAATACAT
The DNA here is from genome assembly GCF_901765095.1 of Microcaecilia unicolor. Taxonomy (NCBI): domain Eukaryota; kingdom Metazoa; phylum Chordata; class Amphibia; order Gymnophiona; family Siphonopidae; genus Microcaecilia; species Microcaecilia unicolor. The sequence goes on along the minus strand of NC_044033.1, from coordinate 391,909,493 downwards.
TCTTCAGTATCTTTTCAAGTGTATAGCTCCATCGTGCGTCTGCACCTTGAGTATTGAGTTCAGTTCTGGTCACCATATCTAAAAAAAAAAAAAAAAAAAAAAAAACAGAATTAGAAAAGGTTCAAAGAAGAGCGACTAAAATGATAAAGGGGATGGAACTCCTTTCGTATGAGGAAAGGCTATAGAGGTTAGGGCTCTTCAGCTTGGAAAAAAGATGGATGAGGGGAGATATGATTGAGGTCTACAAAATCCTGAGTGGTGTAGAATGAGTAGAAGTAAATCAATTTTTTACTCATTCCAAAAGTACAAAGACTAGGGGACACTCAAGGAAGTTACATGGAACAAATAGGAGGAATTATTTATTCACTCAACGAATAGTTAAGTTCTGGAACTCTTTGCCGGAGGAGGTGGTAACAGCAGTTAGCGAATCTGGGTTTAAAAAAGGTTTGAACTCATTTCTGGAGGAAAAGTCCATAGTCTGCTATTGAGACAGACTTGGGAAGCAACTGCTTGCCCTTGAATTTGTAGTATAGAGTGATGCCATGATTAGGGTTTCTGCCATGTACTTGTGACCTGGCTTGGCCACTGTTTGGAAAACAGGATACTGGACTACATTGACCATTGGTCTGACCCAGTATGGCTACTAATATGTTCTTATGTTCTATAACTTTCTTAAGGCCTGTTCTTAGGGTTTTAAGTTTTCATTTATGTAAAAAAAAAAAAATGGGAACAGTTTGCTGCCCTGCTGGCAGGTGTTTGTTGTAGTTTCCTCACTTTGTTCAAGACAGGGAGTCTCATGTGTGTGACTGTGGTGAATTTCTTCATACAAAAAAAGCTGTTTATCTGTGACATGGTCTCTGAAGACAGCAGTTTGCATGTCATGTTTACCTTCACTTCTTGCCATCTGGAGTTGAACTCATTAGCTTAATTATAGACCAGGCATGACTAAGAAAACACATGCTCAGAGATCTCCAAGAACTTTATAGATAGCTGTGTAATAAATAGAAATAAAATAAAATTTAAAAGGAAGATACATTGTTTCTTTTTTTTTTATTGGACTAACAATACATTTATGACTAGCTTTTGAAGGCAATACCATAACCATTGTATCTTCTTTTTTCAAATTTGCTTTGTTTCTATTTATTACCTTTAAATGTAGACTAACACAGCTAACACACCATTTTATCCATATAATTCATGCACTATTAGCTCTGTCAGTATAACTTTGCCCATGGAGCACATTTTCAAAGCACTTAGACTTACAAGTTCCATAGGTTACTGTGGGGCTCGTTTTCTGTTTTATATTATTTTATTAATACATTTCACAATTATACATCAAGAAACAATCTTGAATAGAAATTTTTCATATTAAAAAGCAATTCTTTTAGAAAGCAAGGAAAAGTCCAACAAAAAGGATATGAAATGAAAATTGCAGACCACAATTGGGAGAATTCCAAGAATAGAAAGTATCGGACAACTCTTACTGAAGAAAAATAAAAAATTATTAATTCTAACATAGAGGCACTGAAAACCCCAACCTCCATATTTATAATGCTCCAGTTACCTAAACTTTCACTGTAATTGTTTCTACACCTGATTTCTTGCTCTGAATGAAAGTCTATAACTGTATTGGATCATAAAATACATGTGATGCTTCATGCAGTTGACTCTTACATTTACATGGAAAACGTAAGAAAAATGTAAACCCAAGAGTCAGGCTTTTTGCTTCATAGCAATAAACTGTTTCCTATGCTCCTGGGTTTTTTTGCAAACATCTAGAAAAATTCTAACCTTATATCCAAGAAATTCTACATTTTGATAACAAAAATACAGGTGCATCACTGAGTGTTTGTCTTGAGCAAATATGAAGGAAACTAAGAGGGGCATAATCGAACAAGGTGCCCAAATGTTCCTGGGGCTGTCCTCGCAGGACAGCTCTGTGAAGGGGCGGGGAAACCCGTATTATTGAAACAAGATGGGCGTCCGTCTTTTAGAACTTAAGATGGTACCCGGTGGCTAAACAACTGGATAGGTGTTAAAACATGTCGGAGTTTGTACCTGTTGTTTTGGTTTTGCTGACAATAATAAACAGAAATTAAAAAAAAAAAAATATGGTCGGGGACGCCCAAATCTCAGCATTTAGGTCGACCTTAGAGATGGTCGTCCCCGGTTTTCGGCGATAATGGAAACCGAGGACGCCCATCTCAGAAACGACCAAATCCAAGCCATTTGGTCGTGGGAGGAGCTAGCATTTGTAGTGCACTGGTCCCCCTGACATGCCAGGACACCAACCGGGCACCCTAGGGGGCACTGCAGTGGACTTCAGAGATTGCTCCCAGGTGCTTAGCTCCCTTACCTTATGTGCTGAGCCCCCCAACCCCCCCCCAAACCCACTCCCCACAACTGTACACCACTACCATAGCCCTAAGGGGTGAAGGGGGGCACCTACATGTGGGTACAGAGGGTTTCTGGTGGGTTTTGAAGGGCTCACATTTACCACCACAAGTGTAACAGGTGGGGGGGGGATGGGCCTTGGTCCACCTGCCTGAAGTGCACTGCACCCACTAAAACTGCTCCAGGGACCTACATACTGCTGTCATGGAGCTGGGTATGACATTTGAGGCTAACATAGAGGCTGGCAAAAAAAATGTTAAAAATTTTTTTTTTTTTTTTAGGGTGGGAGGGGTTTGGTGACCACTGAGGGAGTAAGGGGAGGCCATCCCCGATTCCCTCCGGTGGTCATCTGGTCAGTTTGGGCACCTTTTTGAGGCTTGGTCGCAAGAAAAAAATGGACCGAGTAAAGTCGCCCAAGTTCTCGTCAGGGACATCCTTCTTTTTTCCATTATTGGCCGAGGACGCCCATCTCTTAAACATGCCCCAGTCCCACCTTCGCTATGCTGCCAACACGCCCCCGTGAACTTTGGTCATCCCTGCGACGGAAAGCAGTTGAGGACGCCCAAAATCGGCTTTCGATTATGCCAATTTGGGCGACCCTGAGAGAAGGACGCCCATCTCCCGATTTGTGTCGGAAGATGGGCACCCTTCTCTTTCGAAAATAAGCCTGAAAGTGACAGTCCCAGTCACAAATTCGCCAGAAGCTTCCAGCACTCCAGTAACATCTCATTCAGAGGATTCAGTTTGTATAGGCCCTCCATGATCTTTCCCAACAAGTGGGACATAAAATATATTGTTTAAATGGGGCATAGTATTTTCCGGAAGTATCAAAATGTCTTTCAAATACTTATAGAAAACCTCTCTAGGTACCAATGAGATTATACGAGGAAAATTCAAAATACATAAGTTCAAAGACCTAGCTCTGTTCTTCATAAATTCCAACCTTTGATGAATAGCCATCTTGTCCACCACTAGAGAGGATTAATAGATTTTACCTCTTCATCTAAATTAACAACATTTCTTTTCAAAGTATTAATTTCAGACTCAGTCAACTGTGATTTAGCCAAAGATTGAGAAGCAGTTTGTGCAAAACTTTCACAGATCTTGTGCATAGATTCCACTGCCTACCATAGATCTTCAAGAGTGACCACAGGTGGCTTGAGCAAAAGAGGAACAGCAAATGTTGATGAAAAAAAATTCTCACCTACACCTCCAGCTCCTGGTTCAGGAGGACCAACAGTCTCTCCCAGTCCTTGTGGTTCCGACTCCAGTACTGCTTCACTTTGCTCAGCCGCTCGACTGGGGGTCTCCTGCAGGATCAGGGCTGCCATGACAGGCTTCTCTTGTACTTGACTCTCCATCAGAGCTCGAAGAGCTGGTGGCAGCGATGGAGATAACGGGTTCAGCGATACATTGCTGCCCAGTGGTGAGGCAGTCTCTGCTAGGGGCTCTTTTTCAAAAGAGAAAAATGGAAGTATTTCTCACAAGAACATCCAAATCAGTATTTTTTGAAACCTATTTTTTTAGACTTTTTTTTCTATGCTGTTCATCTGCAGTGTGTCCATATCTCAAGGGGGCGTGTTGGGGGCATGTTAAGGGTGGGATTTGGGCATTTCTAAGACTTGGATGTTTTTCAGCAATAATTCAACAAAACAAAACCATCCAGGTCTAAAACTAAGACATTTTGAGCTATACCTATTTTTATAATAAGGCACAAAAAGATGCACTAAATGACCTGATGACCACTGGAGGGAACTAGAGATGACCTCCCCTTACTCCCCCAGTGGTCACTGACCCCCTTCCACCCCCCAAAAATGTGATTAAAAACATTACTTACCAGCCTCTATGCCAGCCTGAGATGTATACTCAGGTCCATCACAGTAGCATGCAGGTCCTTGGAGTAGTCGAGTGGTGGATGCAGTGCACTGTAGATAGGTGGACCCAGGCCCATAACTTTCCCTATCTGTTACACTTGTGGTGGAAACTACGAGCCCTCCAAAATTCGCCAGAAACCCATTGTAGCCACATATAGGTGCCCTCTTCACCCATAAGGGCTATTGTAGTGGTGTATAGTTGGGGGTTGGGGGTTTTGGGAGGCTCAGCAAACATGATAATGGAGCAGCAGTGAGATGTGTACCTGGGAGCATTTATTTGAAGTCCACTGCAGTGCCCCCTGTGGTGGCCCATTGCTCTCTTGGAATGTCTGGGGGACCTGTCTACTAAAAATGCTGGCCCCTCCTACATCCCAATCACTTGATTTTCTACGTTTTTCAATTGGATGTTTTTTGGGTGGGGTTTCAAAAATGTAAAAAAAAAAACGTACAATGCACAAAATCTTGTTTGAAAATGTATTTTTGAAAAAATGATAGACATTTTTCTTTTTTAAAAAATGACCTTCTTTCCTATTCGGATTTTGGATGTTTTGTGCAAAAGTCCAAAATCAGACTTAGATGCTATATCGAAAATGGCCCTCTATGTAACTTTGGAAGTCTAAGTGCTTTGAAAATATGCCTCCATGTATATGACTAGTAAACTGTTATCTTCAGAGAATATCTGTTACAGGTAAGCAATTTTCCTTTATCACCTACTAAAATTTCTTGTGCTCTAGTCCAACCAAACACACTTTGTTTAGTCTCTGTTTAGTCTCATGATCTGCCAAATATAATTCTACTAAGCAATTGTTCAGAATGGATTAAAGAAAATATGCTATGCAGATAGAAAGCTAAAATATTTTTTTTTATGCATCTTAGTAGTGACACTGATCTATCGCATTCCCTAAACAGAGTAAACTCAACCATTCTGGCTTTTGCTTGTAGTTAAGAGAGTGTGATTTTTTTTCCTGGCTCTGCCTCTCTCTATAGACCCTTGATTCCAGGAACAGGTTTTTTTAAATTGGCTTACTATTGGTTCTGTTTAGTTTTTAACATAATTATGATAAATAAGATCATCATTCAATGGTGTAACTAATGTTGCTAAGTAAATTCCTTGTTTGATTTTTAGCCCATGGACCAAGCATCTCTGAAGAACAGTGATGTTCTCATTTTGACTGGACTCACTCAGATTCCTACTGCTAACCCCGATGGCATGGTGGGAGAATTCTGCAGCAATCTGGGTAGGTAACAATTGTGTAACATTCTTTTTTGCGCCTTTTTAATTATGGCGACACATATTGTAAGGACACCTAATATTGTTCATATCCAACATTGTTTTGATATGAAAGTATCTTCTCAAAATACGGAACATGCAGGACGTGGTGGAGATGAAAACAGTAACAGAATTTTAAAATGCATGGGATAAACATAAAGGGATCCTGTATGGAAAGCAAGTTTATTTGAAGTCCACTGCATTACCCCCTAGGGTGCCCCATTGCTCTCCTGGAATGTCTGTGTGGCTAGTCTAGTAAGAGTACTGGCTTCTCCTACATCCCAATAGCTTGATTTTGTTCGTTTTTCACTTAGACATATTTTACCGAAAATGGACCAAAAAGATGAGCACAAAAACATCTAGGAAATAGCCATTTTTGAAAAAAAAAAAAAAAAAGACGTTTTTCTGTTTTGAAAATGGCTATATTCCCCACTTAAATGTGGACATTGTTAGCAAAATATCCAAAGTTGGACTTAGATGTCATATCGAAAATGCCCCTCCATGTAGTTTATTGTAAGACTGGATGACCTATCCAGTCTGCCCATCCATACCAACTTCTAAGTTCTACAAAACCTTTCCGTTTCCTTTGAGTTCCCCTGTGCTTATCCCATGCTTTCTTGAATTCAGATACAGTTTTTAAGGGCAATTCTATAACTTTGCACCTGCACTTATGTACCACTTACATTAGATGGGCCAAAATTGGCAGTTGAGTGCGTAAGTACCTCAGATACTATTCTATAACGTTTTGCCTAAATGTGAGGGGGAGCATATATATAGGTGGAGTGTGGGTATGCAATGGGCATGTCTCCAACTTACACATGTAACATATAAGGGGAAAGGGAATGGGACTTAATATACCGCCTTTCAATGGTTTTTGCAACTATATTCAAAGTGGTTTACATAGTATATACAGCTACTTATTTGTACCTGGAGAAATGGAGAGTTAAGTGACTTGCCCATAGTCACAAGGAGCTGCATTGGGAATTGAACCCAGTTCCCCAGGATCAAGGTCCGCTGCTCTAACCACTAGGCTACTCCTCCACTCTCTAAATACTGTAAGTTACAGGTTTTGCAGGATGTACTTGGGCATGCCCATTTAGGCTTGCTGTTGACTTGGCATAAATGGTTGCACATCAATTTAGGGGTGCCAATTCTGGTTTAAGCTAGTATTCTAATATAGATGCCATTACAGAATTGGCACTCAGTCCATGGCATCAGCATACCTAGGTGGAGCACCAAGTTATAGACGTCCCTCCCTTGCATCCACCACCTCCACTGGGAGGCTGTACATGCATCCTCCACTCTTTCTGTGAAGAAATATTTCCACTGATTACTCCTAAGTCTATCCCCTTTCACATTGATTGTAATGATTTTATGACACCCCATTGTAGAGCTTCCTTTCAATTGTAAAAGGTCTCCTCCTGTGCATTTACAGTGGGGGAAATAAGTATTTGATCCCTTGCTGATTTTGTAAGTTTGCCCACTGACAAAGACATGAGCAGCCCATAATTGAAGGGTAGGTTATTGGTAACAGTGAGAGATAGCACATCACAAATTAAATCCGGAAAATCACATTGTGGAAAGTATATGAATTTATTTGCATTCTGCAGAGGGAAATAAGTATTTGATCCCCCACCAACCAGTAAGAGATCTGGCCCCTACAGACCAGGTAGATGCTCCAAATCAACTCGTTACCTGCATGACAGACAGCTGTCGGCAATGGTCACCTGTATGAAAGACACCTGTCCACAGACTCAGTGAATCAGTCAGACTCTAACCTCTACAAAATGGCCAAGAGCAAGGAGCTGTCTAAGGATGTCAGGGACAAGATCATACACCTGCACAAGGCTGGAATGGGCTACAAAACCATCAGTAAGACGCTGGGTGAGAAGGAGACAACTGTTGGTGCCATAGTAAGAAAATGGAAGAAGTACAAAATGACTGTCAATCGACAAAGATCTGGGGCTCCACGCAAAATCTCACCTCGTGGGGTATCCTTGATCATGAGGAAGGTTAGAAATCAGCCTACAACTACAAGGGGGGAACTTGTCAATGATCTCAAGGCAGCTGGGACCACTGTCACCACGAAAACCATTGGTAACACATTACGACATAACGGATTGCAATCCTGCAGTGCCCGCAAGGTCCCCCTGCTCCGGAAGGCACATGTGACGGCCCGTCTGAAGTTTGCCAGTGAACACCTGGATGATGCCGAGAGTGATTGGGAGAAGGTGCTGTGGTCAGATGAGACAAAAATTGAGCTCTTTGGCATGAACTCAACTCGCTGTGTTTGGAGGAAGAGAAATGCTGCCTATGACCCAAAGAACACCGTCCCCACTGTCAAGCATGGAGGTGGAAATGTTATGTTTTGGGGGTGTTTCTCTGCTAAGGGCACAGGACTACTTCACCGCATCAATGGGAGAATGGATGGGGCCATGTACCGTACAATTCTGAGTGACAACCTCCTTCCCTCCGCCAGGGCCTTAAAAATGGGTCGTGGCTGGGTCTTCCAGCACGACAATGACCCAAAACATACAGCCAAGGCAACAAAGGAGTGGCTCAGGAAGAAGCACATTAGGGTCATGGAGTGGCCTAGCCAGTCACCAGACCTTAATCCCATTGAAAACTTATGGAGGGAGCTGAAGATGCGAGTTGCCAAGCGACAGCCCAGAACTCTTAATGATTTAGAGATGATCTGCAAAGAGGAGTGGACCAAAATTCCTCCTGACATGTGTGCAAACCTCATCATCAACTACAGAAGACGTCTGACCGCTGTGCTTGCCAACAAGGGTTTTGCCACCAAGTATTAGGTCTTGTTTGCCAGAGGGATTAAATACTTATTTCCCTCTGCAGAATGCAAATAAATTCATATACTTTCCACAATGTGATTTTCCGGATTTAATTTGTGATGTGCTATCTCTCACTGTTACCAATAACCTACCCTTCAATTATGGGCTGCTCATGTCTTTGTCAGTGGGCAAACTTACAAAATCAGCAAGGGATCAAATACTTATTTCCCCCACTGTATGTCACAGATGTATTTAAATGTCTCTATCTCCTCTCTTCCACCTTTCTTCCAAAATATACATATTGAGATCTTTAAGTCTGTCCCCATATGCTTTATGACAGAGGTTGCTGACCATTTTAGTAGCGCCTTATGGACCTACTGAATCCTGTCTATACTCCGTTGAAAGTTATATTTTCTATCAATCTTCGAAAACCGGGGTAAGCAGAGTGCAGAAGAGTTACAGCTAGTTACCCCTCATGTTTTCCAAGATTGATAGAAAATGTATTTAAAGTTAGTCTCTCTTGAGAGGTTAGAGAGGAAAATTATCGGAGGTTGAGAAAGTTAGTTAAAGCTTGCCTATTTGGGCAAGCATTTGAAGAAGTCTGAACATTTGTTGATATGCGCTGGAGGTTTTTATGGAATTCTGTTTGGAAGAGAAACTTGGGTGGGATGTGTGGAGAGAGATGGGCAGTAAAATAGGGTATTGCTGCAAATTGGGAGAGCTCTTTTATTGTCTGTATATATGAGAGTTTTTTGATGTATGATTTGTTACATGATTATATATGTATAATGCTATAGATGTATAATATGTGTTTATATATGTACTAGTAAAAAAGGCCCGTTTCTGACACAAATGAAACGGGTTTTCCGCGGAGTGTGTATGTTTGAGAGAGTGTCTGTGAGAGTGACTGTGTGAGAGAGAGAGAGAGAGAGAGTGAATGTGCAAGTGTGTGTGTGTGTGTGACAGAGAGTGAGACTGGGTGCAAGTGTGTCTGTGAGAGTGTGTGTATGTAAGAATGAGAGTGTGTGCGAGTGTGTACGTGAGACAGTGAGAAAGTTATTTTCAAAGCATTTAGCCTTCCAAAGTTCCATAGAAACCTATGGAACTTTGGAAGGCTAAGTACTTTGAAAATATGCCTCTGAGTGTCCTCCCTTCTTCCCCCCTCTCAGGTCTCAGGACCCCCAAGACACATGTTGTGTGTGTGAGATACACTGTGTGTGTGTGTGTGTGTGTGTGTGTGTGTGTGTGTGTGTGTGTGAGAGAGAGAGAGAAAGTGTGTGGTCTCTCCCTTCCACATCAATTCCCCCTTTTCCCATCATGCTCCTCAACCTCAGTGCATCATCCTTTTCCTTGTAGCTCCCCATCCTGTCTTCCATTTTCTCATTACCTGCTCACCCTTTTCACCCAATCTGCAAATCCCCATCTCCATCCTCCCAATCAGTCACTGCTGTTCCCCCAATCCCCAATCTGCTTTTCTATTCTTTCCTTTCTCTTTCCCCATCCCAGGCTCCAGAGACAGTGTGTGTGAGTTTTCTTTTTGTGGGTTAGCTTTTTTGCCGCTGCCGTTCAGAAGAGGCTCCCGGTCTTCTTTTTTTCCGCTGCCATGTCTCCGCTACCGTTCAGCTGTCCGAGAGCAACATGTGTGCCCAAGAGCAACGTCTTTGCCTTTTCTGTTGCACTGAAACGGCTCCCGCGGCTGCCGATCTTCTATTTTTCTACTGCTGTTCAGAAGTGGCACCCAGTCTTCTTTTTCTCCGCTGCCTTGGCTCTGGTACCGTTCAGCTGTCCGAGAGCAACATCTCTGCCCTTTGTCGCGCGCTTCCCGCCTCCAACATTTGAATGAGGCTACCTGCTCACGTGGCCCAGTGATGTCAGGAGATGGTTACGGTCGCAGGTAGCCTCATTCAAACGTTGGAGGAGCAAATTATTATAGTAGATGTGTATGTATGTGTGTGTATATATATATATATATATATATATATATATATATATATATATAAAGAGAGAGATACAAATATACAAATTCCTTCAGATCTACATTGATTATGGCTGCTAGTGCATTGCTTAGATTACTTCAACCTAAAACTAAATCTAGGTTAACAGACCTGCCAAGTCTCCCGCATTCAACGGGAGACTCCCGCTTTGGCGGGTCATCTCCCACACTCCCACCAAAGCGAGAAAGTCTCCCGCTGAGACACCGTCTGCAACTCCCACTTCCCAGTATTAATTTCCTGGCCACTGCTGCTTCGCCTCTTCAGCAGCAGCAGCTGAGACCACAATAAAAAAAGCAAACGCGGGGCCGCAGCAGCCTTCAAGCATGGGCTGTCAGCTCTGCAGCCGCTCCTTTCTCCTCTCTCTGCCCCTGGAGGAGCAGGAAGTTGACATCGACTTCCTGCTCCGCTCCAGGGACAGAGAGGAGAAAGGAGCAGCTGCAGCACCGACAGCCCATGCTTGAAGGCTGTCTGCGGCACCGTGCTTTTTACATTTTTTTTGTTTGTTAGCTCTTTTTTTTTTTGTCGCGGCCACTGCTGCTCAACAGGAGAAGCAGCAGTGGCCAGAAAATGATTATCGGGTGGAAGGGGGAATGGGAGACAGGTAGAATGGAGAGAGTGGGAAGATGGGGAGAGAAGGAGGGGGACATGGAGAAGGGCTGGAGAAAGAGAGAAGCTGCTGAAGATGGGGAGAAAGGGGGGGATCCTGACAGAGCAAAAAGAGGGAAGATGCTGGAAGGAAGGGTAGAGAGAGAAACAAGAGAGACATTGGGGAGAGAGAGGGGGCATGATGAATGGAAAAGGGTAGAGAGAGAGACACTGGATGGAAAGAAGAGGGTAGAGAGAGAGAGAGAGACACTGGATGGAAGGATCGGGAGATTGGGTAGACAGATGGAAGGATAAGGAGAGAAAGAGGGAAAATGGATGGAAGGATGGGGAGAGAAAGAGAGAAGACACTAGATAGAAGGATAGGGAGAGAAAGGGGAGATGGATGAAAGGATGCAGAGAGAGAGACTGGAAGGATGTGGAGAGAGAGAGGGGGGACACTGAACAGAAAAGGGTAGAGAGAGAGACACTGGATAGAAGGACAGGGGGAGAGAGACACTAGATGGAAGGATCAGGAGAGAGGGTAAATGGGCAGAAGGATGGGGAGAGAAAGAGGGAAGACGCTGGATGGAAGGGTAGGGAGAAAAAGGAGACGCTAGATGGAAGGGTAGGGAGAAAAAGGAGACACTAGATGGAAGGATGCAGAAAGAAAGAGGGGAGACACTGGAAGGATGGGGAAAGAAAGAGGGGAGCTGCTGGATGGAAAAGGGGAGAGGACATAGGTAGATGAAGTAAAAAGAAGGAAATTAAAGAATGGATAGTAAGACTGAATTAAATCTGGACAGAGAGAGTGGCAAGAGACTGGGAGTAACACAATTAGAAAAAGTAAATGGCCAGACAACAAAGGTAAAGAAAATAATTTTATTTTTAATTTAGGATAAAGTAATGTGTTAGCTGTGTTAATAAAGTTTAATAAATGCAAATAAAACACAAAATAGAAAATAAGATGATACCTTCACTGATTTTAAAACATTTTTGATTAGCTTTCAGAGACCAACACTTCCTTCCTCAGGTCAGGAGAGGATATCATAACAGCATTATACTGACCTGAGACAGGAGGTCTTGGTCTCTGAAAACTAATTGAAAGGGGTATTAGGCTATTAAATAAAATATTTTCTGAAATGGCTGTGGGTTTGAGGTGTGCCATGGGGCGGAGCCATGTAGAGTGGGTGGGGCCAGTGCAAAGTGGGGCGGAGCTGGGGACATGTACTAAAATCTCCCTCTCAAAAATTGAGGCCCATTGGCAGCTCTGGGTTAAGGAATATGAGTTCATAGGACCTGCTTGGTGGCTTAGTGGCAGTACTGTGCATTGTATGTCAAAAAATTAGTGATTCTGCTTAGAACAATAAATTAAGAAACTTATAGAGGAATGCTCTAAATAATTATAAATTTGCACCTTGTGTATAACAAAAGGTTACTTCTTAAGAAATATTAAATAAAGGTCTCATAAGCCAAGGGTACCAACTCAGTGGACACACCTATAATGGCTTTCATCATAGGCTAACCACCACCTCCAAAAAACCTGCAAACCACTGGACCAGTCTGCAGTAAAAAAAGGGGGGTGGTATAGTAACAAATCAATTGTTAATAGACATAGGTGATATCTATTAAAGTAACATCTTGTATATATTATCGGAAGAATGATATCAAAACGAGAAGAGAGAAAAGAGAGATACTGTTGAGGGAAAAACTTATGGAACAACATCAAAACAATCAAAAAATGAAGAAGTACTTAGCTTAAATCATAGGAATAACTAGGTTCGCAACCATAAGACACCTCTAGTACACATATGGTGATGGGGAGATTTTCAAAAGATCCCACGTAGCATAGTAACGTTCAATCTCTCACAATCAATCTCTTTATATCTCTCATAAATCTCTGTTAGTCTGTCTCGACAGTCATAGAATTCTCACTGTTTCATAGCTTCATCAGGAGAGGATTTGCAAAAAATAGACATCTTCTTCATTGCATACTATGCTACGTGAGATCTCCATACCTGCAAGTGTGTTTAGATACAAGAGATATTCAGCCCTTTGTGTCAAGTTAATGGATAGTAGCAACACATGGTCAGAGGATAAAACAGCAAGCTTGAAATATATAGAAAGCTGGGAGCTCTTAAGCAAGAGTTTTTAGTTTTGAGTGTGTACATTATTGAGAGTGACCCTGATAATCTTAGTTAAGTTTGTTCCTGTGTCTGGCAGGGGCGTAGCCACGGGTGTGCCTGGATGGGCCTAGGCCCACCCAGTTTGGGTTCAGGCCCACCCAGCAGCGGAGCGGAGGGAGCAGGCAGCGCTGATCCTGCATCTGCCTCCTTCTCTCTGACGGCAGCGCTTCCCAGACGCTGCCTACCGCCGCCACGATCTACCTCCTCCCTCTGTCTCACTTTCAACAGCAGCGGTAGCGTCGCGATTCAAACACGCTGCTCCTGCTTCTAACCCGGAAGCGTCTCCTCTGCAGAGGAGACGCTTCCGGGTTAGAAGCGGGAGGTAAGCAGGAGGGGTTAGAAGCAGGAGGTAGCAGGAGGTAAGCTCCTTTGAGCAGGGACTGGCCTTCTTTGTTGAACTGTACAGCGCTGCGTAACCCTAGTGGCGCTCTAGAAATGTTAAGTAGTAGTATGGATGGAGGTGGGGGGCAGGGGAGAGAGGAGAATTGCTGGGGATGGATGGAGGTGGGGGGCAGGGGAGAGAGGAGAATTGCTGGGGATGGATGGATGGATGGAGGTGGGGGGCAGGGGAGAGAGGAGAATTGCTGGGAATGGATGGATGGAGGGGACAGGGGCAAGAACAGAATTGCTGGGGATGGATGGATAGGGGCAGGGGAGAGAAGAGAATTGCTGGGGATGGATGGAGGGGAGAGGAGAGTTGCTGGACATGGGTGGATGGAGGGGAGGGAAGAGGAGAGAGGAAGGTTGCTGGACATGGGTGGATGGAGGGGAGGGCAGGGGGCAGAGGAGGGTTGCTGGACATGGATGGATGGAGGAAAGGGCAGGAGAGAGGAGGCTGGTGGATATGGATGGAGGAGAGGGAAGGGAAAGAGAAGAAATGCTGGACATGGATGGAGGGAAGGGAAGAGTGAGGAAGGAGATGAGATGAGGGAAAAGGAAGAGAGGAGAAAATTGCACATGGATGAAGAAAATAGGCAGAAGCTGGATCCACTGGACAGTCAAGTCTACGGAGGACCCAGAGCAAGAAATGAAGAAGAAAGGTGGAAAGTAAAGAAATAAATGGAAAGGAAGCCCTGGAAACGGAGTAAAGAGGACAGATAGCAGCAGAATCAGATACTGGGCCAGTATGATCAGAAAAACAAAGTCACCAGACAGCAAAGGTAGAAAAAAATCATTTTATTTTCATTATAATGATTGGAACATGTCCACTTTGAGAATCAGGTGCTCAACATTAAAAGTTTATATTTATTTACTTATTTATGGCATTTTATCCCACATTAAACATGAATTAGATTGGAACCTGGGATCATTTAATGTTTTTTTTTCCTGGAGAGAGTAATGCATTGCCTCCCCCACCCCCCACGCTCTCTCCCCGGCTATAGCCAGCTCTGCAATTTTGAGGGGAGGTGCACAGGTGGACGGGGGGGGGGGGGGGGGGGGGGGGGGGGCGCAGAGGTGGACCGGGGAGAGAGCCTGTTGTTAAACATTTACCAGCACACCACTGTCTAGTACCCACCCATCCAACCTGTTGGCCCACCCAAAAATTGACTTCTGGCTACGCCACTGGTGTCTGGTATGTCCATGTAGCTTATATCAGGAGGAACGGTGCTGGATGTGGGTATCCTGATGGCGATACTGGTTCCTAGTTTGGTGCAGGAATGTTTAGGGACAGTCTATTAACTGTCTGATTTGTGAAGTTGGTTGGAAAATAAAAGTCAAGGCTTGGTAAATGTTTTATTTTTGTAATATATTTATAATTTTTAAATTGTATAATTTCTTCCATTTATAGGGAAGTATTTAAGATGTTGAGTAAGGAGTGTAGGGGATTCAGCTATTTCTGGTGGCTGATCAGTGTCATGGAGCTCCCATACACTGTATTGCTCTTATGGGTGACAGAACCCCATGGCACCAGTTGGCCAGTAAATTTTTAAGGGGAAAAACCACAGGAAAATTTCCTTTTAAAAATCACATGCTCAAAAATTGCCTTCTTAGACATTCTGCAAGCCTCGGTGATAGAGAACCAAAATTGTATCAGCAGTATACAGAGTGACTTCAGTGAGAGCTAATTGCTGCAAAAATCAGTCAATGTGTGGGAGTTTAATTGCTATGGGCTGTGAGAACTATGTGAGGACTGCCGGGATTGTAATATGCTCAGTATAAATGTAATTTGATAATTCATAAGTTGAAAAAGTAAATTCTGTGATCAGAAATTGGCAGAAAAGTTTTTAGGCTTGAGAAGTTGAACAATGATAGCAGCTAAATGAGCTATATTAGGAATTCCTGTGAGCAACCTGCACCTGCTGCCTAGTTCTAGCACAGCCAAGCCTACCTCAGCACTCAGAGCTTGTAAAGAAAAAAAAAAGTTTATTTCAGCCAGTGTAATTGTAGATGATGGAACAGTTCAGCTCAGAAACAGTAAGAGAAGAGATTGCAGTAAGTGAAGCTGGCTGAACAGCAAATTCAGGCTGATATAGGTGATGCTTCACACACAGTACAGGAAATTCATGAAAGCGGGAAAGAGCCCACCAGGCCTCTCAGACTATATAAGCTTGCATAGAAAGCTTCACAGAAGTATACTGCAGACAGATAGAAACATCTGTATAACTTAAATAGAAAATGGCACAAAGTTGAGCAACCCATAATGAGGGTATGTGAATCCACTACAAACATCAGTTACCATATAGCACAGTTACAAGCTAGCTTTACAGATTAGTTAGAAAAGACCAGTGTCTGCTACTGAAGCTTCCCCACCTACCGCCCCTCCCCCCCCCCCCCCCCCCCCCCCCCCCCCACCAACAGTTCGATTGGTTTTATAAGTTCACAGATGGTGTAGACCAAGTGTTACATAGGTCCCATATTTTCTGATGCTGGGCTAAACGCCCTTTACTCAGTGCTGTAAGCTTGGACATTAGCTTAATGTAATTCAGTTTTTCCAGTACTACTGAAATGTCTGGCAGCCGGGGTTTTTTCCAGGAAGCTGCCAGTACCAGCTTACCCGCCATAAACACCTGTGTGGCAAACTGGTGTATATGTTGCTTGAAATGTAGTCGACAATTTTCCATTTTCATCTGATATTTAACAGTAGTCACTGAACATATAAAGTCTACAATACGTTCCCAGTACCTGTGTGCATGTTCACATGACCACCATATGTGGCACATATCACCTTCATTCCCACATTCCCTCCAGCATTGGGCAGAGCCCGTTCCAAACATCTTAGCCAGACGGCTAGGGGTGTAGTACCAGCAATATAAAATTTTATGTCCATTTTCTATTAATGCACTAGATACTGACACCCTAAGCAAGGATTTAAAGGCTCTTGCCCAGATTGTAAGATCATAAGTATTCCCCATCACTAGCTCCCATTTATGTGTGTAGTGTTTCACTGGAGAATGTCGGGACAGAAGGGCTCTATATATTCGGGAAATACCCCCTCTACCTCCTCCACCTGTCATTCCCTTTTCCAGCTGCGTCTCAGTGAGTTCCAATTCCTCTCTTGCTTTGCGTTTGATAAAATCTTGTACCTGATAATATTGGAATGCCTGCAGTGGAGAGAGCCCATGTTCCCAGCTAAGCTCTGAGTATGAGGGGAGTACACCCTCCTCGCACATTTGTCCCAATTCACACAATCCCATATTTTCCCATTCCACTTACACAGTGTCCAATCCACCTGATCCGAATTGGGGGGCAAATCTGAGGTATGTATGCTTAAAGTAGGTGCGCTCTGGGAAAAATTGGTCTCTGATCTTATACCAAGTTGCCAATGGACTCTGGATAAGGTGTGGGCTTCTCCCCATCAATTCCCTGATTGTGCGTTTGGGCAGCCACGGTATTGCTCTAAGTGGATATGGTTCAAGCCAGCTCTGATCTATACCGACCCAGATTTTCTCCGGGTTTTGGAGCCAAATTGCCAAAATCCTTAAGTGTGCCACACAATAGTAATCATAAAATGAGGGGACCCCCATACCCCCCTATCTCGAAACTGATACATCATTTCCCGCCGCAACTGGGGTGGCCTTTTCTTCCAGATAAATGAAAACACTCTGCCCTGCAGGCCCTGGAAGAAAGCATCCGGTATTTCAATAGGTAGAGCCATAAATAGATATAGCAGCCTCGGGAGTACTATCATCTTAATGGCATTAATTCTGCCCATCCAAGACAGTGTCAGGCCTTCCCAACGCTCTAGTTCCCTAAAAGGATCTCGTGATTTATTAGGGAAATTGTGCTCAAATAAGTCTGCCACCCGGCGCGTGATATTAATCCCCAAATATCGGATATACTTGTTAGCCCACCTATAGGGAAATTGTTTTTTCAAAGTTTCTAAAGTTGTCTTAGGTAGATTTATGTCAAGTGCTTCAGACTTGTCGAAGTTGATTTTAAAGCCCGACAATGCCCCATAGATATGTATTTCGTCTCCCAGAGCCGGAAAGGCCGACAAGGGATCCTTTAAAGTGAGCAAGATATCATCTGCAAAAAGAAGTATCTTAGTCTCAATGCCTCCCCCTCTTAGGCCCCTGATTTCTGAGTTTGCTCTGATCCTGGCTGCCAGTGGCTCCATCACCAGAGCAAACAGTAGAGGTGATAATGCGCAGCCTTGTTGGGTTCCCCTATGCAGAGAAAAAGGGCGGGTCAATGCTCCATTAACTCGTACCACTGCTGTTGGGGTCTTGTATATGAGGTGTAGCCATTCTGCGTATCGCCCTCCTATGCCCGCCCTGTCCAGTACCGCAAAGAGAAATGGCCAGTGGACACGGTCAAAGGCCTTCTCCATGTCTAGAGACAGTATACACAAGGGGGACTGGATTACATGAGCCCCCTGGATTACTTGTAGTGTTGTGTGTATATTGTCAAATGTCTGGCGATTGTGAACAAAGCCTGCCTGGTCTTCATGTATAAGTTGTGGGAGGTGCTTCTGCAATCTGGTGGCCATGATCTTCGAAAATATCTTATAATCTACTCCTAGCAATGAGAAAGGTCTATATGAGCTGCATAGTTGAGGGTCTCTACCCAGTTTAGACAAGACCATAATCGTGGCCAAGTTCCAAGTGGGTGGCAAACCAGTAATTTCATCCAATGAGTTAAAGACCCTCAAGAGCAAAGGGGCCAACAACTGTCCGAAAATTTTATAGAATTTATTTGTATATCCGTCAGGCCCTGGAGCCTTGTTTAGCGCTAAGCTCTTTATCGTCTGCTGTATTTCCTCTAGTGTGATGGGTTCCCCCAGTGATTGAGCGTCCGTATCGGAAAGTCTCGGGAGATCTATGCCTGTTAGAAAAGTCGTTATTTCCTCATCGCTGCAGCCCTCCTCAGCCTCATATAGGTGTTTATAATAGCTTCTAAAAGGAAGTCAGAGTCAGAGTGCACTGTGCCCCCTTTGTCCCTTAGTCCACCTATCATGTTTCTACTAGTATGTTGCGCTAATTTATGGGCCAGAAGTCTGCTAGGTTTATTGCCAAATTCAAAATGCAATTGGCGAACTTTCTGTAGTTTTTCAGCTAAGTCTGCTAGCTCAAGGTCGTGCAATTGAATACGGAGCGCATGAGCTTGTCCCCTAAGTGCCAACGGATTCTGATCTTCCCCTCCTGCAGTACCTTTTCCGTTTGTGTTAATTTTTGGCATAGGGTAATTTCTTTGGCGCTTCTATCCTTCCATCTCCTTGATCGTAAAGCTATTAATTGACCGCGTATTACTGCTTTGAGACCCTCCCACAGCACTGTTGGGGAAACCTCTCCATTGTCATTAAATTGGATATATTCCTTAATATGCTGTTCTATTTGGACTATATTAGCAGGATCCGTTAACAAGGCGTCGTCTAGCCGTCACTGGCGCCGCCCTTTGATGGGATTAAGTCCTCTGAGTTGAACCAGCACCGGGGAGTGGTCCGACCACGTGCGGGGGAGAATAGAATGTTCTCCCATTGCCCCCAACAAAGAGGTATCCCCTAGCCACATATCTATTGGGGAGGATGACTGATATACTGTGGAAAAATATGTGTAGGCCCGCTGGGTGGGATTGTCCCTGCACCAATATATAAGTTGTAAGCGTGTTACAAACTCAATGTGTCTGGTAAGCAAATGGTCTAGTTCTTTAAAGAACTCTCCCTGTCCTGTGTTTGGGCCTTATACATTTACCATTGTGTAGGTCCGCCCCGCTAATGCAAACACTATTAGCAAGTATCTGCCACCTTTATCTTTTATTGTTTTCTTTATCTCCCAGGGCTTACCGCTCCTAAACGCCATCAAGACACCTTTACTTTTTGTGTTATCATTACTAGAGGCAAAATGAATAATGGGGAACCTTTTATGATTACAGAGATATTCAGATCTTGGTTTCAGATGAGTTTCCTGTATCAACCCAATATCCACCCCAAGTCGCTGTAGCTCTCGGAATAGCAATTGCCGCTTCCTAGGTACATTTAATCCCCTAACATTTAACAACAGGCATTTAATATCTCCCATCTCTTCTCATGAAATGTGGGGCCGCCTTTGCCTCTCCCCTGGTGTCCTGGTCAAAACCCTGTTTCTCAGCCATCATTTGTACCATGTAACCATCGATCCCTCCCCCCCTCCCTTCCATAAAATCCTTCCCCCCTCCCATTCCACCCCTTTATGATTTAGGCACCACTAAAGAATTCCCGTAGTTGCCTATTAAAGAGGAAGGAGCAGATAACCCGCTTCCATGTGCCCCACAACAACAACATAGCTTAAACTACCTCTTATCCAAGGCTGGAGAGTAACTCAACTTCTATAACTTTACAGTCAACTGTAACAAGTGGATTAGTGACAGTTCCCCCATTTGGATCGCAACTCTTCAAGTGACTCGTGAAGCAGATTGTTGCTGCTGTAGTCTTTGGGCCCTTTCCCACCCGCTGCCACTTCGGAGGGAGAGGCCGGGTGCTGGGCCTGATTCCAGCGCCGGTCTCAGGCCGATTCTCTGGTTCCGCTGTTTCCGGGCAAATTATTCTTGCTTCTGCAATTGATTGAATTTGATGCATTTTCCCGTCCTTGTAGAACACTAAGGCAAAGGTGTGTCGCCATCTATATTGGATCTTTAATTCTCTCAGGTGCGTCGTGAAGGGCTTCAGTTCTCCTCTCCTTAGGGTCGCTGCCGCTAGATCCTGGTATATTTTGATAGCTTATGAGTCCCATTTGAAGTCTGGGGTCTGGCGTGCCATTTTCAACATTTGCTCTTTAAGTTTATAGCTAGAAAAACACGCTATAATATCTTTTGGCTTATTGTTGTGTGCTGGCCCCAGCGCTCGGTGTGCTCTCTCCAATGATATTGTCCCAGGGTCTACTGTCTCACCATTCAGTGCTAAAAGCTTGCACACGATTTTTTGAATTGCCTGCTCACTGTCCTGGTAGGTGGGTAGATTCAGGCAAGCCTCTGAATCTTAGATTGCTTCGTCTGCCCCTGTTCTCCAGGTCTTCTATTTTGTCAAGCAGCTGTTGTTGCTCGCTTCGCTTATGCCTTGGAGACAGACCTGCAGGCTGGGCTGATCCTCCTCTTCAGAGTCCACCCCTGTCCGCTGTTCCAGCAAAGTTTCGTAAGGCTTAGCGCGCTCCGCATTCGCTGGCTCCTTTGTTTTTTTTTTACTGCCGCCATTTTGTTTTCCAGGGTCGTCGCGGCTCTTGTAAAGGCAAACCGCGAGAGATCCGCTGCAGATCGGGGTAAGCTCATACGCCGCTGTTGCGCTATTCCCCAGGTTAGTGTTTATCGTAAATTTGACTCTCCAGCCAGGTTTTACACCTTATTCAATGCTGTTTTTGTCGCGGGGCCACCGGAGCTATCCTCTCAGGCGTCCATGCCGCTCGGTGACGTCACTTCCTCCCCTCACCTTGCTGGCCTTCTGATTCCTGCCTCCCCCAGGCATCCAATTACCTCCCTGTCCACCTGACAGCTAACCCAACTAACACATCTGATTTCTCACCCGCCTAGTTGCATCCTCCCAGAAAGACCCAGCAACAGTTCCCCTCCTCCCCTGGTCCCCTGGTATCTACCAAGTAGTAGGAATGAGCTTACTCCCCTCCCTGGGTTCGTAAATGGATACTGCATTTTGGATTATTTGGAAACATGACGTCTAGTGGTAATACTACAAGAACAATCATTATATTTTTATGGATCCTGTTCATTTAGAAAAATTTCTTGCTGAAAGAGCAGTTCTACGTGCTTGTTTTCTTAGTTGATTTGAAGTATGTTTGGGGTTTTGCAGAGTTGTTTTTTCTGATACTGGGGGCCACTGGCATTTAATTAGAACTAGTGTGTATCGCATGATGTGGACTTAATTATTGATGTGATAATCTGTATTCTTTTTTTCTATTCTTTTCTTTATTATTAATGTTATTGTATTAATGATGTTATATGAAATTAAAAAAATTAATAAGCAGTTCCTGCGCATATGAGTATATTTGGGGGGGGGGAGGGTGATACATCGCTGTTCCTGTTGGACGCGTGAAGTCATCAGCATGCAGTCCTGCTCCTGTTTTACAAGAGAATCTGCATTTAGAAGAGTCTCTTGTTAAATACTTTCGAAATTCTCCGTATTCTGACCTGGATGTCAAAATTTCCCTCTCTACAGCCTGTCTAAAATTTGCCTCCTCATATAATAGGCTTTTTATTGTTTCCTTTCATTAGTTAGATTTTGTAAAACTGCCTTTTTTTGTAAATTCTGATTTCTCTTTATTTTTGCAGTTAAAAATATATTTGTAACAAATAAAGGGGCTCTTTTAGTAAGCTGAGCAAAGAAATGGACTTAGCATGCCCTTGTGTAGGTCTTTCCCACATGCTAGGCCCATTTCTTGCACAGTCATAAAATAGCCTTTTTTGTATTTGTTTCATTTATGGCTGTGCGCTAATGTTTTCAGGTGTGAATTCCAACTGACACATTGTAAGTTAGTGCATTAGTGGGAGCCAGCAACAGGGGCACTAATGAAGCATTGTGTTTTAAGAGTCCTTTTGACGTTACAGAACATGCATTTCAGATAGGACAGTAATTTTGTCATAGCAAGTATGGAGGAAATTATTAATAAAATACATCTTTGTTAAATAATAAACTACTTTTTGCTCTGCATAAGGTGTGTTGGGAACTTTGCCACTGAAAATGAAAATAAGCTTATTTCAGCCAATGATAACTTATATTTTAAATAGGTATTTCATATTGAACATGTGTCCTCTACTTTTGTTTTGTCCAGGGTTGGACTTTTCCTTTTTGTTAAGGACTTAGTTCCTTCTGCTGCTCCTTTAATCATTAGTGAAGTTGTAAAATATAGCATTAAGATACTGGCACTTCCCAACCCTAAGACCTTTCTAAGTATGGGCTACTGTTTGGATTGCTTCATTGGACATCCTTCTATTGTTTCCTTCTTGCATTCTTTCTTATTTTTGGAATTTTACAGCTGCTTGCACCTCTTACAATGTGTTGACTGCTTTGTAAATGTTTTCTTCTCATAGTATTGTTTCACATTTTTCCTTCTTCTTAACAGCCATGACAGTGCGGAATGGAGGAAATGTACTTGTTCCATGTTATCCATCTGGAGTGATTTATGACCTTCTGGAGTGTCTCTATCAGTATATTGACTCTGCTGGGCTCT
This sequence comes from Microcaecilia unicolor, assembly GCF_901765095.1. Taxonomy (NCBI): domain Eukaryota; kingdom Metazoa; phylum Chordata; class Amphibia; order Gymnophiona; family Siphonopidae; genus Microcaecilia; species Microcaecilia unicolor. The sequence continues at coordinate 391,886,814 of NC_044033.1, read as the reverse complement.
CCACTGTTCCTTTCTACTTCATCTCTCCTGTTGCCAACAGCTCACTTGAATTCTCACAGATCTTTGCTGAATGGTATGCTGTAGGATTATAGTTCATAGACCTGGTAATGCTATAAATTAGAGTGAGTCACAGTATTCATAAGCTTCCCAGTTTTATAGTATTTATTGTTCTTAAAAGGTAAGTTTTTTGTTGTTGTTGTTGCATGTCACCTCAGGTCATGTCCCAGGCTTAGAGTTCTAGGGCCTAGTATTCATCCCATGGTGGTCGCTAGTTTTTAAGCCACGGAATTAATTAAGCCTGGATATTCAGTGCTGGGCTATGTCAAGGCTCAGGCATTGAATATCCGGGTATGTGCAGTCACTTGCAAGTTAGAAAAGAACACAGCGAAGGTGACAAGATGGATGACGCCAAACAAACTTCTACTGGACTCAGAAAAAAGTTCACAGCAAAAGTTTATTCTTAAAAAACTGGACTCGACACAAGTCGTGTTTCGGCCGTTTAGGCCTGCCTCAGGAGTCCCTAAAATGATATACAATAAATTATATTAACGTTTAAGATAATTTTAAAATACAATTTATTGTATTAGTAATATCATTCTTTAATACATTTTTAAATTAATGTTGTTTCCATGTTTTATAAATCGGTACACACATCTTTTTAGGGTATTTGGTTTGTGTCTGTTATAATTATAATTATTTTTGAGATTATGCTTTTATTCATTTTTGAGATTATGCTTTTAGACTATTTGTAATGTATCCGTTTTTATTAATGCTTTGAGTTAATATAATTTATTGTATATCATTTTAGGGACTCCTGAGGCAGGCTTGAACGGCCGAAACACGACTCGTGTCGAGTCCAGTTTTTTAAGAATAAACTCTTGCTGTGAACTTTTTTCTGAGTCCAGTAGAAGTTTGTTTGGCGTCATCCATCTTGTCACCTTCGCTGTGTTCCTTTCTTGGTTTTTTCATTGCGGAGGTCCACTTTCTTCCGTGTTTGCCGTCACTTGGAAGTTAACCAGGTACTGGCCAATATTCAGAGCAGTGCCCGGTTAGTTTGGCAGATAAAGTTAGAAGAGCCCTTTATGCGCTTATTTAACTGGTTAGCAGACTGAATACCATCACTAACCGGTTAAGTGCTGGCTCTGCCCCTGGACCACCCTGGCATTAACCAGGCTGTGGTTGCCAGAGGCACTACACAGTTATATGCCACTGATATTGGCAGATGGCCAACTCAGTGGAGTTTAACCGGGCAGGATCCTCACCTGCCCAGTTAAACCCTTTTGATTATCAGGCCTCTGGAGCCTAGAGCTTTATTTTAAACCATGTTCTTTCACAGATCAGTGAGGTACTTCTGTTTCGTTCTGTGCTTTTATTCATTAATAAAAAAACTGTACGCTCAGGTTACTTTTCCTGTGTTGCACGTTGACGGAATACTTCTGACTTTCTCATAAGATCCAGCTCTGTGAGTGCAATAGGTGTTGGGCACCCTCTCTATTGGGCAATTACTCTTAGGGGTAATTTGGATTGTGTTTGGCACTCCCTATCATTTTGAAATGTTGGTGCCTAGGGGCTTACTAGCCTGAGTGAATTTCTCTCTAAGGATGTGCCTTGAGAATCTGCTTAATTCCTGAGAAGATACTGCTTGTGCTTTTCTCTGAATATCTATTCAGGCAGAACTATCAGTTGGTTGCACCTGGCATGCAAAACAAAGAAGCCCTGTGGGATTCATCACACATCCAAAAAGTAACTCAGAATCAAAAAAACTCTATTCGCATGAATATATCCTGCAAATGTTTAGTTAACAGCACATTTAAAATACAAAAATAAATACAGTATAATTAAAAGAGAAGAAAAATAAAAGAAGTGGTATGTCTTCCAGAAAGCAAGAGTAGGCAACAATGATTAAGAAACAACAGGAAGAAAATGTATATCACCATCTAATACCAATCCCCAACTACCTCCTAAGGATCTGATTTACAGTAGACCTGGAGGAATAGATAGGTCTTCAGTACACTCATGAATCTGTGTTATTCATTTCACCATGCAGCACTGGATGACGAGAGTTCCAGTAATGGGGACCAAGATAAGAAGAGGAGGTCTGTCTGGTACTTTCCCAATATTCAGCGCTATTTAACTGGCCAGGAATGGCTCCTGGCCGGTTAAATAGCACCTAGCCAGCTAAGCACTAATATTCAGCACAAGATAGCTGGTTATCTCTGCTGACTATTAGCATTCAGTGGCTAGCTGATAACCGGCTATCTGCAAATATTCAAGCTCTGGCCGGCTGAGTTTAGCGGACAAACAGTCCTATCTTTGCCTGCTATATTAACTTAAGTGGCCAGTGCTGAATATTCCATAGCTGGTTAAGTTAGAACCGGCCAAAAAAATCTTTGATATTCAATTCTGGTCACCGGAAATGGCTCAGCATTGAACTTCCGGGATCGGTGCCTATGGCAGCCAGCTGAATATCAGTGGGGGAGAGACTAGCTAATTGATTCATATATGGAGATTGTGTCTGTCGTGACCTGGCAAGTGGGGTAAGCATACTAAAAAGTTAAAAAGTGGAGAGCCTTAGGAAGAGAATTTTGTACTGTATATATAATGTTATGGGGAGCCACTGAAACTTTTTAAGTACTGGAGATATATACAGTGATGTAGAAGAAGTTCTGTTCATGCCCATCGAGCTTGTAGGTATCTTAACAGTTCAGCAGTGTGGAGTGGAGGAGTGGCCTAGTGGTTAGAGCACTGGTCTTGCAATCCAGAGGTGGCTGGTTCAAACCCCACTGCTGCTCCTTATGATCTTGGGCAAGTCACTTAACCCGCCATTGCCTCAGGCACAAACTTAGATTGTGAGCCCTCCTGGGACAAAGAAATATCTAGTGTACCTGAATGTAACTCACCTTGAGCTACTACTGAAAAAGGTGTGAGAAAAATCTAAATAATAAATACATTTCTTTAGCTTGATTCTCATGTTCTGTAATTAAAGAACATAGGGGTATGTTTATAAAGGCGAGTTAGCATTTTTAATGCGCCTCTAAAGTTGACATGTTAAACGCTAATGCGCCAATACATTCCTATAGGCGCATTAGCATTTCACGCGCGTTAAAAATGCTAATGTGCCTATAGCGCGCCTTTGTAAACACAGGCGATAGTCATTGTACACCAAGCGATTATCCAACCAGAAGGTTTTCTTTCAGTCTACTAGAGTGGCAGTTTTGAAAAGTCAACAAATTATTCCTATCTGTAGAATTTTGGAAAACTGACAAATGGAAAAAAACCTCTCTGGCCAGTATTCAAAGCTATTTAAGCAGGCAGGAGCCTCTCCTGCATGGTTAAATCACTTACCACTTCCAAAGTGGAGATAGTCAGTGGCACGCATTTATTTATTTATTTATTTATTTAACAAACACTTGATATACCGCAGTGGGCCAACAAATAGCTTCTACGCGGTTTACAGTAAAACAGTAACTATAAAAGATGAGAAAGATTAGAAAGAGAAAGAAAAGAAGTATACAGAGTTAGCCGGAAGTAGGATATGCAAGCTTGAAAAAGTGCATTTTTAAAGCTGCTTTAAACTTTGTCAGTGGCACTGTCTGGTTATCACCACAGACTGCCCAACAAAAAAGTGGGTAGATCAGGAACAGCACTGGGGGTGTGGTGTTGAGGAGGAACCAGGGGTTAAGTGGATGCCAGCACCCTTATAGCTGAGCAGGTGAATTTAGGATAGCTCAAAAGTGTCCTAAATTCACCCGCTTAGCTACGCGGGCTCCAGCACTGAATATTGGCTGGGACTCGCATTAAAAAAAGAGTGACATTTCTCTCTGAGCCCCCTTTCTCAACCCCCCTCCCCCCCATCATCATGCATAGCCCCCCTCACAAACCCCTCCCCAACAGGTCAGTGGAAGCAGCACATGCAAATAGATCTCATGCATATTCATTGTAGAAATCTTGAAAACCTGATCTATTGCCTCATCCTGATGAATTTAGCATATAGTAAGTGATTCATTATCAGCTGTGATCATATATCCAAGTTTCCAAGTTTATTAAGGTTTTACTACCCCACTCAATGGGAGTGTCTTCAGAACGGCTTACAGTTTAACAAATTGGGGGGGGGGGGGGGGAGAGTGGAAGTCAAAACAAATAAGAGAGATTTATAGTGAGGGAAGGAGAGGAGGAACTACAATATTAGATAGGATAGATGGAGGGGGAGGAACATTAGGGGTGCTGCACATATCCTTGGGACTCCACCATCTAGATGCTTACTGGTGACAGACTAGAATATTAAGTGAAAGCGTCTGAAAAGGTAAGTTTTCAGATCCATTTTAAATTTGTCTAGATAGGGCTGTAATTGGTGTGTGACTGGGAGGGAGTTCCATAATTTAGGACCATGGTCAGAGAAAATTGCCTGTCTGGTGTGCTGGTGTACTATGTCTCAAATAGTTGGTATGCTTAATTGATTTTGTTGCACTGATCTAAGGATTCTTGCTGGGCTGTATGGAGTGAATAGACATAAGTAGGGCGGTTCACCAGAAGCTAAAACTTTAATTTTTTTTATTTATCATTTTACTTAATTACATTCACATTTATCACATAAATGTAAGGAAATACAGAAATTAATATAAAGGAAAAAGAAAACATTTTCTCTCATCAATCTCTATATATAAAAGGCACCACCAACGTTCTAAATGAAGCCTCCAGCCGGAAGTGTGAAGGGGGAGAGATATCCAGTTTCCCCATGAGTGTCTGCCCTGCCCTCGCTCTCTCTGTAACACAAACAGTGAAGGAAAACACAGCAAAGCACGAAATCAAATCACTCTCTCTGTAACAGTGAAGGACTCAGAGTGGGGAGGGGAGAGAAGGCAGAAGCCCTCACTATCTCTGTAACACAAACACAGCACAGCAGGAAACTTAACACTGAAGGACTCAACTCCGAGGGGGGAGGGGACAGAGAGCAGTGGGGCCAGACAGCACAGGGGAAGGGAGAGAGGGCAGAGGGCAGGGACACACACACTCCCACATGCACACAGAAGAAAACCTTGCTAGCCCCCGTTTCATTTGCATCAGAAACGGGGCTTTTTTACTAGTATTATAATAATTGTCCACAATTGGGGGATCCAAGATCAGGAAAACAATCTCAAGGAAAATAAGAAAAACACAAAATGGTTAATCTTACAATTCATATTTTGAGGGAGGAAGGTTAATCGGTAATTGCAGCCGGTACAGTGGTAACTAAAGGAAGTTGCTGCAGAGGATTCTTCATCTGTTCTTTTAACTCCACAAACTCTTGTAATTTCTTGGGTTCAACAAATAAGTAATAAGGAAATAAAACACTTACAAGGGAATCGCTCTAGGAAGGTCCCACCTAGGGCAATGATTCTTGGCTTAAAAGCCAAGAATTCACACCTCCCAATCTGTGATTCCCTTGATAAGTCAGGAAATATATTTATCTTTGAACCCAAAAAACTATCAACCATGTGTCGGAAATACAATTTCAAAATATTGTTCCTATTTAAATCAAAGACGAAAGTCACTAATAATATAACTCTATATATAGGATATTTTAGGAAAATTTATCATTCAAGTTATTTTTCCTTAATTGGTTCTCCAGAAATTCCAATTTTTTTTACAAGAAACATGACTGTCCTTCATTACCAGATTAACTGATTTTCGTAGAGAAACCATTTCTGTAATCAAAGTCTCTATGTTTATATCTTGGACTTCCACTTTGTTAGATAAATATTGATATAATCACATATTTATTCCTGAAAAATTTTTGACATCTGAAGAAGAGAGTTATTCACTCTCTGCAGCACTTCCCATAGCGCGTCCATTATAACATTTTTGGCTTCACCAAGTCCAATTTCTCCACAGAAACCGCTCCAGGTATCTTCAGGGGGAAGAGCTCACTCTCCAATCCCCCAGTTGGTTTATTATCTGGAGTCAATGCTGCGCCAGGACCTCCTCAGATCGCATGAGAATCCTAACCCACTTCGGGCATTTCCACTGTCGACCTCCATAGCGAAGTGTTACTGTTTCCGGGTCTTGGAGAGGTCACGCCAACAGGGGGACTCAAAGTCACTCCCTCTCCACTGAGATTCAGGGATAAAGCCTTGCTGTTCCCTGAAGCAGGAACCGATATCCCCGACGTTATGATCCGAATCTCTCCAAAGTAGACTGAGAAGTGGTGGGAACCCCAGCCATGTTCGAGGAGGATAACACCACAGCTTTGCCTTTTCTCTTCCCCATTCTCTGGTGAGCGCGCCTACTTCTTCAGGTATTCTGGTATAAAACAGGAACTCAACTAACGTACGTCCTCCCTCAACACCATCTTGGATCCTCCAGTTTGGGACACTCTTTGTCTGGTTTCTCCTCAGAGGCCTGTCTGATATGGGTAACCCTTCAGCATAGCCCTCTAAGTCATTGAAACACAGAAGCCCCTCCACCGCTTCAAGGTGGTGTCCCTTCGGAGGGGACTAGAAGCTAAAATTTTGAAAACTAAAAGTAAGATCTTGTGAGTGATATGATGGGTGATTGGGAGCCAGTGTGCATTTTTGAGATGGGGGGTAATGTGGTCGTACTTACGTGAATTGGTGATTAATCAGATTGCAGTATTCTGGATAACTTGTAGTCATCAAATTTCTTTTATCCCAAGACATCTGTAAAGAGAGTTACAATAGTCCAGTTGTATAATAACCAAGGAATGAACCAAGGTTGTATAATAACCAAGGAATATTAAGAGCAGATGGGAAAACCAATGAACATATCAAGAGGATTAAGCACAATTTGTAAAAGGTGTACAGGACAACTTGTGAGGTCTGAGGCTTCAATGAAAAGCTAAGGGATTTGAAGATTCTGAACTTGGGAAATGTTTGCATTTGTAAGAAGTATCAGTGAGGGTAAAGTGAGGGTCTCTGTATTGGAGAACAGAATAACTTTAGATTTGTTTGAGTTCAAAACTAATTTGTGTGAATTGAGCCAGTCAGTTATCTGTGACAGTTTGTTGTTCAAGTAAATGATCTGTGATGAGGTAAAGACAACAAGGATGTGGAGCAGCTGAATATCGTCAGCATATACGAACATGGTAAAGTCAAGGGATTGGGCTAAGGTTAGAAGGGGGGCAAGGAAGATGTTAAATAAAGTACGGGGGGATAAACTAAAAAGGTCAGAAGGGGGCAAGGAAGATGTTAAATAAAGTAGGGGGGATAAACTAAAAAGGGGAAAAATGTGAGGGTTTTCTCAAGTTGTTGGATTGTATGTTGTAGATATGGGTCCACAGGGTATGACATTGATGAGACGGTGGACCATATTGGTGAATAGCAATGACAGTTGTAGCTGTACATGTGTTATATTTAGTTTATGCTGTAAAGCTTTGCTAACTGTGTTGTACTATTGAGAACCCGAATAGAGATATTAAAAATTAATAAATAAAGTAGGTGAGAGGATTGATCCCTGTGGAACCACTGAACTAGGACTGAATGGTAATGAGATAGTCTCCCAGACATCAGCAAGGCCGATAGCACAAAGACAGTGAAGGAGGGCAGTATAATTAATCAAAAGAACCTGCCTTTGTTTGCAGTTGTGTAATGATATTGATGAAATCTCAGATATTTCAATTAAATTCTAATCAATTCCTGTATACTGCTAATATCCCCTTTCTACGGTTCAGTGGGTTCAGTGTGGTTTTAATTCTAGGTGAGACAAAAGCAAATAGTGTTAGTGTGTGAGGTATAAGAAACATTAGAGACCACTGTATATTTGATGTTATTTTGAGGATAAACAAGCAAGGAAATTTTACCAATAAAAATAGAAGTTTGAACAAGGAGCCCTTTGTTGGGATAATAAGTTATTTTACAATTTTATGGATTTTAAGAGTGGTAGGAAAATATGCTTTTTAAAAAGCTCACTTTACTGATAATGTATCCTTATGTCATTGCTTCCTTTATCAAATTATTCACTTCTTTTTTTGAATTTCACAGTCAGATCAGATTTCAACAGTAAATTAAATGAGGTACTGGCCAATTCTTGCAAAACCTTTTTAACATAATGTACCTGATTTTCATTTGGGGCGGCCACTGTTTAAAGTTAAGCGCCAGTCCTGGCACTGAATGTTTATATTCAGCGGCACTATCCCTGAGTCAAGGGAACTATTTATTACTGTGCTTACCCTGTTCCTTACTGTTATGGGTCCTGCATTCTTCAACAGCAATGCTGGACAGGGATCATCCCCATTATGGGGGTAAATCTATAAAGAAGACACTAAGATTTACATGGCAAACACACATGTAAATTACAAGAATAATGTCATATATATGCACATGTGTGTGTAAATGCCAAAATTCTGGCCTTGCGCTATACTGTAAATATATGCATATTTTCCATAGTGCTTATTTTATAGGTGGGCGGAGTCTACATGGGCGAAGTCTGGGTGGAATGTGGGCGAGACTCCCATGCGTGTAACATAGATTCTATATCATCTAGGCACAAGCATTCTATGACTGGCTTAAGTGCTTGTGCCTGACTGCATACCTATGCAAATAACAAGTTATGTAAGTATTCTATAAACGAAAGTATGTGCCTACTTTTCTTTATAGAATGGGTTCCAATTAAGCACTCCCTTATGGAATTGCCTGCTATACATCAGCTTTACTTTTTCTACCACTTGTTCTCGTTTTTTTCAAGCCTAACAAGTGGAACCAACCCCACACCTTGGAGTCCAGCTGAACTCAGGATCTTTGGTTTCTGCTGAAACTGAATCTGCAACCAAAATTGTTTGCTTGGTTTCGGCAGAAACCAAAACCGTTCCTACTCCCAGCAGCACTGGTGCCAATTGCAAAATGGCTGCCGGGACTTCCTGCGGCAGTCTCGGCAGCCATTACAATGGAGCAGTGGTATGAGACAGGAACGGGTGGGTTGGTACCTGTCCCTGAAGAGGCCATGGACCACCAGGGATTCCTAAGGTAGGGCAGGGGAGGGTCTACAGGTGGTCAGACGGGGGAGGGGGGATTTTGGTTTCAGCCGAAAATGCACAGGCATTTTCAGCCAAAACCCAAACCCGGATTTCGGGCCAGTGCCGAAACCGAAATTCAGTCGGCCTCTACCACACCTTCCTATCTTAAGCTCCCCCTTCCACCATATTATAGTGTAGCCTATCCCCAACCTCTTCATTTTTATCATATACTTCACCTAATACTTTCTTAGGGTTATAGCCCCTTATGTATTATGGGATCTTTAATATCTTCTATTGGAAGAAAGCAAATTTCTTACACAAGGATTGAGTAATTTCTGTCTTTCAATTTGTGTGGATACTCCCCATGGTATGCCAAACCAACCTAAATAGTTTCTGTACATGATTCCCATTCATCTTTATCTGCTGTTTGCAAAACTTCTTCCATTTCTTGATAGTCTCAACATAACTTATGGTTACCCATACTCTCCATGGAACCTATGCTTAGACCCTATGAACTATATTAGCTACTTGCCAGTGCTCCTAGTCTCACTCTGTTTGCTCTGTACTCATTCATTAAAATACACATTTCCCCTCCCCCAAATTCTGCCATCTGCAGTGGAGCCGAAGGTCCATCTGGCTGACTGTATGACTCTATTGTTTTTCTTTTTTTCCTATTTGCCCTTGGTGCTCCTCATCAGTCACTCAAAGGCGCACCCAGTTCCCAGCCATAGAGTTCCAGAAAAGAAGCTAATTCTGAGACTTAATTGATTAATATTGGTGGCAACTGGAATTATATTATCCAAACATGATTCTAACCTGTTTTGTGATACATGAACCATCTGAGCAGTAGATTACCTAGGTTCATATTTTTGATACTGGCCTGCATGGCAGCTTTTAAAATGCAGTGCTATTATCACTTAATTGATAATTGTTTACAGTTGAGTAAATTAAAGCATAAGGCACATTCCTATTGAATTTCATACAAGGAATCAGTGGCAAGCCAAGGATTTATATATGCCCTAGTTTAATGCTTCAACTAGATCACACTTTCTTAAATACATTAACACCCATATCACAAAGGTGATACATTGACAGGAAGACACTGTCACCCCCCTCTAACTGCATCATTTATATCTTGACCACTTATCTATAATTCTTATAATGATTTCTCATTTGCAATGAATGTTTGTCCTGGCTAGATTGTATACTTTGTGGAATCTTTTACTCTTTTATGTGTGTCTGCACAGCGCAGCGTATGGCCGTCAGCACTTAAGAAATGAATAGTAATCTTAGTCATTAGCTATTTAAGTTGAGGTAACTTACAGTCAGTTGTTCCTAAGTGCATTCTATAATGCAGAATTACAGATTCTGATTTACCCCACAGTAAAGATGGCTGGTAATTGTATGATATTTCCCCTTTCTCCTTGATCATTTGGGTATACATCTATACTTTACTAACAAAGAGATTCAAGGGTTGAGAACCAAAAAAGGATGATATTATTTTCTAGCTTGGTGTGTCTCCAAAGCTGAGATAGAAAGCTTCAACAGTAGATGGCAGCAAATGCTGCAGAATGACTGACCATCCAGCAGGTTTCTAACACTTTATTGTTCCTCCAACAGGCTATGCCACAATAAACAAACCAAGGTGTACCTTCCAGAGCCACCCTTTCCCCATGCAGAGGTAAGAAATCCATGCAAGTTACAGTAACTTTCTATTGACCACATGAATACAGATTTTGTAGAAATCCAGAAAATTAGCCCAGGACCATTATTTGAATCTATGACTCATTCAAGACACATCTGCAGGTTTGGTATCTCTTTTTTGTGAACATGCACTTTTCTGTATCATCCTGGTAGACCGGTCCAGACTCGTGGGCTATAAATTTTGATTTACTGTTTTTTGATCCATGAATACCTACCCAGGGCACATGTACTTAGACATGCATATACTGTGGAGTAATTTTATTTAAAAACCTTTATAAAGCTACCGCTTTAAAGGATGATTAGGTCATTATAATATGGGAAACAATAACTTCAATATCTTTCGAAAGCAGTGAACAGCACTGGTGTAGGTTTGATTAGTGCAGCATAGGTATAAGCCTTGTATGTGGTCTGTAAAGCTGAGATACCACCAAGGGTACTTAAACAAAGGAGGAAGTTTGAAGAACAAATTAAATGAATTTGTGTACGCAGCAAATGAAGATTCACCCTGCATATTCTCACAGGGGTTACGAGTAGCAACATAGTGGAAAATATTGGCGCTCTTGGGGTTTTTTTTAAAAAGAAGTCTTTATTAAGCATTGAGAACCACAGCAAGAGTGTAAGCATAGAACAAGGAAATAGCACCATGTAGTACAAACACCTGATGTGGGAACAATAAAACTACATTCCTAGTAAGCTAGAAAATGTTCTCAGCAAAGGATATAGCAATTCCTAACATTTTAATGTTTGGTATACATGTAACCCTCCCCCCACCCAAAGCTATCCCTTCATTCCCCCCTCTCTGTGAGCCCCCCACCCCAGCACCAAATCCAATCCACCCTTATACAGGACAAAGAATAATCCAGATAGGTCCCTCAGAACAAGAAAACAATGGAACAATTCCTCAAGAAATGTTCCCAAATAGCTTCCCATTTGGCCTAGTATGGCAACGTTCAGCCCAAAGGTTTTCCATTTCACAGATATATCAAAAGTTTATTCAACCACTGGACCAAAGAGGGAACAGTGGGACTTTTCCACTGTGCAGTCAGAGTCACTCTGGCAGCTGACATAGCATGTCTCACCAATAAGACCTGAGATGTAGTAAGACCAGGGAGCTTCTTGGGAAATAAAAGTACACAGGGGACCACTGAATAGGCCTCGCCAGCCAACACTGAAGCCTATGCTGAATATCTTTCCAGTATGCCCCAACCTTAGCACAAGACACATGTACTATCGACAGATCTTTCCCTGCCACCCGCATACTGAGTGCCTTGTAAATACCCCAAAATAGACAATTTATCCTCTGGAATAGAATAAAAAAAAAGATCGCAAGCGCTCCCCCAACTGGAGCCCCAGGGCCTCGACATTTAAACTCTGAACATAATGATTTGACTGACAGTATGTGAATCTGTCCCCCCCACTCCCAGCTGGCCCTGCAAATCAAATAATCTTCAAGGACCCATTCTTTGTAAGCACGTGCTCAAAAAAAAAAACTAAACCCAGGTTTCTTCCAAAGCACACTCTATTTTCTTATTTTTTTAAGGTTAAATGAGGGAGCTGGTATGGAATTCTGACACTGAATCTGGATATCCTTAGATGACACACACCTCTTCCTCAAAGTGGATCAGTGTGTATGCACCATAGAAAATGGACAGCATTCCATATAAAACATGTTGAGAAACTAAGCATGGGAGTGACTGGAATTAGAATCAGAGGATATTCCTCTTGGTATCTTATTAGGCATTTACAACTCTTCTCCATTTGCCACTGTAAGCCTTGAAATTTATATTCCAAACTATAATACTACAGAGGCATTAATCATAAATCTTTGCTAACCTTAATTACAAAAATGTTTAGAAGATTAACTTGATGATGATATTTTCTACCATAATCACAAGCTATAATTTTAAATTCTAAGCTTAGAGCTTTTATTTGAATTCAAAATGAAGTTGTTTTATTTTAGATTTTATGTAGTGACGAGAAAGAAGGTACATGATGGGGGAGGGGAAGGAATTTTTTGTAGCTCCTTTGTTTTGCAAATGACAGTATCATCCTAGTCGCTTTCATCTTTTCTCATAAGGAAGTCGTCCCATCCCTTTATCATTTTCATTGCCCTTCTCTGTACTTTTTCTAATTCCACTATATCTTTTTTATTTATTTTATTTATTTATTTATTTGTAGCATTTGTATCCCACATTTTCCCACCGATTTGCAGGCTCAATGTGGCTTACATTTATCGTAATGGCGGCTGCCATTTCCAGGTAACAGAATTACAAAGGGTATTGCATTAAGGTGCTTACATACAGAATTACAAAAGGCCCTGAGATACAGTCGCCAGAATTGCACACAGTATTCAAAGAGTGGTTGCACCATGGAGCGACACAAGAGCATTATAACATTCTCATTTTTGTTTTCCATTCCTTTCATAATAATTCCTAACAATCTATTTGCTTTCTTAGCCACCACTGCACACTGAGCAGAGGGTTTCAACAATGACACCTAGATCCTTTTCATGTGCATTGACTCCTAATGTGGCACCTTGCATCACGTAAGCTATAGTTTGGGTTCCTCTTTCCCACATGCATCACTTTGCACTTGCTCACATTAAACGTTATCTGCCATTTGGTTGCCCAGCTCTAGTGAAAAGGCAGGTGTCCCACTGCTGCATCTCGCTGTCCTCCTCATGCATCTTCTGCAGCAGAGAGCCCGTGAAGCAACACAGATGACATGGAAGGGAAGGGAACTGTCCAGCAGCTCAAATAAGCCTTTGTATTTTCCTATGTGTTTCGCTTGCTGACCTGAACATGTACACCCTGGAGGAAAGGAGGAACAGGGGTGATATGATACAGACGTTCAAATATTTGAAAGGTATTAATCCGCAAACGAATCTTTTCCGGAGATGGGAAGGCGGTAGAACGAGAGGACATGAAATGAGATTGAAGGGGGGCAGACTCAGGAAAGATGTCAGGAAGTATTTTTTCACGGAGAGGGTGGTGGACGCTTGGAATGCCCTCCCGCGGGAGGTGGTGGAGATGAAAATGGTAACGGAGTTCAAACATGCATGGGATATGCATAGAGGAATCCTGTGCAGAAGGAATGGATCCTCAGAAGCTTAGCTGAAATTGGGTGGCGGAGCAGTTGGGGGGAAGAGGGGGTGGTGGTTGGGAGGCGAGGATAGGGGAGGGCAGACTTATACGGTCTGTACCAGAGCCGGTGATGGGAGGCGGGACTGGTGGTTGGGAGGCGGGAAATACTGCTGGGCAGACTTATATGGTCTGTGCCCTGAAAAGGACAGGTACAAATTCAAGGTAAGGTATACACATATGAGTTTGTCTTGGGCAGACTGGATGGACCATGCAGGTCTTTTTCTGCTGTCATCTACTATGTTACTATGTATGTTCGATCTGAGGTCTTTGCAACCATAGCCTCTAGGACAGACTACAAAAAGAAAGGAGACTTGGATGCAGCAGTGTATAGGACTGGAGTTTTTCACTCTGTGTATAAATATGGCTGCTTGGCTGAGCATCAAGGAGCAGTTGGTCCAGGAAGCTTGACTCCTTAATAAATACAACATTGAATCTTTGGTTCCTGATTACACAAAGCATCTCTGATAAAGCTCTTTTATTCAATGGGATGTTATCTTGATACTCTTGTATATATCCTCTCTGGCCCCACTGTAGTTTAACTAGCTAATCATGAACACAGTCTTCTGAAAACTGATGTCTACCTCACATCTTTTCTTACTATTGGCACCTTTTTGTTGTCCTGTTCCTGGCCCTTTCTCCTGAACTGAAACATCTGTTAAACAATTCCTTGTTTTCTCCTTAGGCTTTAAAAATGACTCCCCTTCACCTCTGAATATCACAGTGCCACTGTTGCATTTCATCTTATGACTAATATATCTTTAAAAAGTCTTGCTTAGCTATGTTTTATTCCATTATCATCTTCATTTTCCTGTCTACTTTCACAGTTTCTGTTAGCTTTCAAAATATTATTGTCTGTATAATTTTTGTTTCTGTAATACTATATGAATGCTAACCTTTTCTTTCTTTATTTTTCAGCTACTATTTTAGAAAACCTGTATAGTTATGTTTATAATGTCATGTAATTTCTTTCTTTTTCTTTTTGTTTCTTTTTCTTTATTTTCCTTGTATAAATTTTAATAATGTTATAAACTGCCTAGATTATATCCCTGATGGGCATATATCAAGATAAAAATTTTTTTTTTAAACATATTAGCTTCTCTTTCTTCTTACCTTTATTTATCTACCTTACAAAATTTATTATCCCTACGATATCTCTCATCTTGACAGTTTTCCAGGAATCTAGGGCCTTAAAATGAATCTTCACCACCTGTATTCTTCCAAGTAACCACAATATCTGATGATCATTGGATCTCAGATCATCTTCCCTATGATCTGAAATATTCTTCCCACTTAGGAGCACAGTGGCCCCCAATACACTCCCTGAATGTAGGTCCTGTTGACAGAACGGTTCTCCTTGAAGAAAATTCAGGATCTCCCAGGTTCTAGATGGCACTGCAGCCAGCACTTCCCTTTTCCTAGCAATTTTATTAATGTCTTCAGTGAAATCTCTGTCCTCTACTTGTGAAGGAAGTATGTCTTGATTAGATTGTAAGCTCTGTCGAACAGGGACTGTCTCAAACGTGTGTAGTGTATAGTGGTGTGTACGTCTAGTAGCGCTCTAGAAATAAGTAGTAGTAGTATACCAGCCATGGTTCTCTATATGTTTCTGTGACTGCCACTAAATCCAATTCAGCTTCTTTCACGATTCCTAAGTTCATACTATGATCATTTCTAGATGTTGACCTTTTCCCTTCTTCTATGTAAGAGGGTCTTTTACTAAAGCTTAGCTCCAGTTATCTGCAGCAGGGCCTGTTTTATTCCTATGGGCCCTACTTCAGATAACTCAAGCTAAGCTTTAGTTAAAAGATCCCCTAAGTGTTTAGAGGGCAAGTCTATAAAGGGGCGCTTAAATCTAGGTGACCCCAATGCAGTGTATGGAGTTGTCTATTCTATAACAGCATCTTGGTGCCCAGATTCCATTATGGAATACTAGTGTAAACCTGCATTTGGCATAGCTAAATGAGTGCACACCTACCTACACCAGCTCTATGGCAGACATAGATGGATATGCCTGTGCAGCAAGGAATATGTGCAACGTACAATATTCTATAAGTTGTGTATGTAAGTGGGAGACACACCCATGTCCCACTCATGCTTCACCCCATACAGTTTTGCACTGTGCCATTTACATGCGTCCTTATAAAATAGTACTTGATGACTTTGTCTACTCATCCCTGACAATTGTAATTTCAAGCAGATTTAACCTGGACAATCTATAGTAAACTCAAACACATTTTGAGGAAAACTAGATGGGAAAGCACCCATTTTATTTTTAAACATATGTAAGAACTTTTAGCCACGTATATATGCTTTCAAAGGACTACTCTCCTTTGAATATAATTTGGTTTCAGCTGTGGGAGCCTCTGATGCTTGCTACACGACTTTAATACTTTCACTCTAGGCTCCCTGCCTGCTAATGTTCATATTAGAATGAGATTGGAAAGCGAGCTCCTGGGGTAACTAATCCATTCCAAGATGATAGTTCCACATGTACCGCTTACTACTCTGGGAACTAGTAAGACTAGAGAAAATGTATGGAAATGGATTTTTGGTGTCAACTTCTGTATTAATTAGAAAGCTGGTAACATCTATATTTATTTCTGAAATAGTTTTCCAGTGTGAACAGAGTGAAGCTTGGAAATCTGTAATCATATATTTGCCTAACTAATCCAAAAATAGAAGGGTTTCTGTGAGAAAACAGCATAATTGATTTCATTCTAATTGTTTAGGACAAAATAAGCATGCACTGAGGCACCCAAGATGATGATTGGTGATGCCACTGTGCTTCTGTGGTGCTAATAAGGTTAAAATGTTAATTGAGAATCTCTGTGCCAAACAGATGACTACATGGTTGATGGCTAAGGAAAACGTAACAATTCAATAAAATATAAGAGACTGGTAAGGTAGAAGGATTTAAGTACTGGACTGGGTCCATTGTATAACTGTATTAATATCTTCCAGTTCCTCCAATAGTGAGCCACCCAAGGAAACCTCAGCTAAAGTCAGAACACAGGGTACTATTTGGTAATTTTCCTTTTGTGTACTGCAGTACTTATCAGACTTTTTGTGGCCATGACCCCGTGATTCATTTATTTATGCATTCTTGTATCCAGGGCTGCCGAGAGACTGGGCCAGGCCCCCCCCCCCTGAGGTCGTCATCATCGCTACCCCCCCCCCCTCCACCTGCACCCCTCCATCCACCACCGGTCCGGGCCCCCCTGAATTCAAATCATAGCGCCTCACCTCGACCTCACTCCGTGTGAAAGAAGAACGGCAGCGGCAGTCTGCAGATCACCTCCCTTTGGGCCTTCCCTCACTGTGTTCCGCCCTCGTCTGATGTAACTTGTGCGAGGCCGGGACACAGGGAGGGAAGGCCCGAAGGGAGGCAGTCTGCCACTGCTGCGCTTCTTTCACACAGAGCGAGGTCGAGGTGAGGCACTATGATTTGAATTCAGGGGGGCCCGGCCTGGTGGTGGACAGAGGAGGGCGGGGCAGGGGACTGCGGTGCCAGGCCCCCCTTGGAAGCCTGGGCCCGGGGAATTTTGTCCCTCCTGCCCCCCCCCCCTCGGCGGCCTTCTTGTATCCCACTATTATCCAAAAACAAGTTTCAGTTCAAAGTGGCTTACAATTTACATTTTGGCAGAGTTACAATAGTGTTGTGCAATGTGGAGAGGGCATCTATAGTTCATGTGATTATTCATAGAGTTTTTAAAGAGAGAGATTTGAAGTGGAAAAGATAGTGGTAGCTTTTGTGTACAGTTGTAGAGTTTTGGTGATATGATCACAGCCAAATTGTGTGATACCCTCGCCTTCCCAGAAGTGCAGAATAATGGTGCACCTATGGGGAGCCCACCTGGATCGTGATCCCAAACACAGGTTTTGTAATCCCATTTGGGGTGCCGACCCACAGTTTGGGAAGTTCTGGTTTACAGAGATGTTATCTAAGACATTGTTTCTGATTACGTTTTCTGAGAGAAATGCAAATTGTCTACATAATTTTTTTTACTAGTTGCTGCACATAGTTTTTGGTTTTTTTTTTCAAAAAGTTTTTATTGAAATTTGAAAACCAGTATACAACCAAAAAAAAAGAAAAATAGCACAATGCAATACAACTTGCTAGTCACTATAAACTTCATACCACAGCTCTTTGGCATGATGCTATTACATATATCTTAAAGCAAGATTTAACCCCCCCCCCCCCAAGTAAACAGTACTCAAATGTAGAACAGCCCCCCTCCCCCACCAGAGAGAAAAACATGGGGGATGTTCCAAACATCAGGCTATTAGGTTGTCATCCCAGCTCTCCACTGAAAGTCTCCAGAGGAAATTGGAGAGTTATGGGATAGGAGGTAGTGTTCTATTGTGGATTAAAAACTGGTTAAAAGATAGAAAACAGAGAGTAGGGTTAAATGGTCATTATTCTCAATGGAGAAGGATAGTTAATGGGGTTTCCCAGGGCTCTGTGCTGAGACCGCTGCTTTTTAACATACTTATAAATGACCTAGAGATGGGAGTAACTAGTGAGGTAATTAAATTTGCTGATGACACAAAGTTATTCAAAGTCGTTAAATCGCGGGAGGATTGTGAAAAATTACAAGAGGACCTTACAAGACTGGGCATCTGAATGGCAGATGACGTTTAATGTGAGCAAGTGCAAAGTGATGCTTGTAGGAAAGAGGAACCCGAATTATAGTTACATCATGCAAGGTTCCATGTTAGGAGTCATGGACCAAGAAAGGGATCTAGGTGTCGTCGTTGATGATACGTTGAAACCTTCTGCTCAGTGTGCTGCTGCAGCTAAGAAAGCAAATAGAATGTTAGGTATTATCAAGAAAGGAATGGAAAACAAAAATGAGGATGTTATAATGCCTTTGTATCGTTCCATGGTGCGACCGCACCTCAAATATTGTGTTCAATTCTGGTCACTATCTCAAAAAAGATATAGTGGAATTAGAAAAGGTGCAGAGAAGGGCGATGAAAATGATAAAGGGGATGGGACGACTTCCCTATGAGGAAAGGCTAAAGCGGCTAGGGCTCTTCAGCTTGGAGAAAATGTGGCTATGGGGAGATATGATAGAGGTCTATAAAATAATGAGTGGAGTTGAACAGGTAGATGTGAAGCGTCTGTTAACGCTTTCCAAAAATACTAGGACTAGGGGGCATACGATAAAGCTACAATGTAGTAAATTTAAAACGAATCGGAGAAAATGTTTTTTCACTCAACGTGTAATTAAACTCTGGAATTCGTTGCCAGAGAATGTAGTAAAGGCGGTTAGCTTAGCGGAGTTTAACAAAGGTTTGGACGGCTTCCTAAAGGAAAAGTCCATAGACTGTTACTAAATGGACTTGGGGAAAATCCACTATTTCTGGGATAAGCGGTATAAAATATTGTGTACTTTTTGGGATCTTGCCAGGTATTTGTGATCTGGATTGGCCACTGTTGGAAACAGGATGCTGGGCTTGATGGACCTTTGGTCTTTCCCAGTATGGCAATACTTATGTACTTATTTACTGTACAAAACGTTCCCAGCTTCGGAGAAGATATAACAGTCTATTCCTGTCAACTTATTCATACAACATACATAGTCCACTTTAGTTATTAGAAATTTACGTGTAGGGATCCGTGGTTGTTTCCAAAGAGCTGCCATCATAAAGGTCAGTTTACAATATTTCCTTGGCAACTAGAAAGCAAATAGAATATTAGGTATTATTAGGAAAGGAATGGAAAACAAAAAGGAGGATGTTAGAATGCCTTTGTATCGCTCCATGGTGCGACCGCACCTCGAATATTGTGTTCAATTCTGGTCACCGCATCTCAAAAAAATATATAGTGGAATTAGAAAAGGTGCATAGAAGCTGTATAAAATGTTTTTTGGGATCTTGCCAGGTATTTGTGATCTGGATTGGCCACTGTTGGAAACAGGATGCTGGACTTGTTGGACCTTTGGTCTTTCCAAGTATGGCAATACTTATGTACTTATGTAAGATGCAATAGTCCACATCCCATATTTGCTTGAATTGGTATAACCAAACTATCTCGAAGAAGTTTAAAAACCATTATCCAATAAGTCTTCACTTGAGGGCAGCCCTATCAAATATGTATAAAAGTACCTCATAAACCACAATTATGCCAACATTGAGCAGAAGTGGAGGGATAGATTTTATGCAAACGTTCCAGGATAAGATACCACATATATAACATTTTATACCCATTTTCTACCATATTACTTGCTATTGAAACCTTAAGCAGCCCTCTGTATTTGCTCCCATTCTTGTTGGGAGTAGCCTCATCCTGATTCGTATTCCCAAGTCTGCACATATTTAATCGAGGGAGCATCTTATTGAACCAGGGCTTGGTAGAATCTAGAAATGCAACCCCTACCACTCTCCCCCTGTAAAGCCCTCTTCATAAGTGTAGGCTGCACATAGATTTAATTCTGCAGCAGATTTAGAGTGTTGGAGTAATTAAAGGTGAAGCTTTCTAAGGCACAGGCAGGTTCTGGTGGTGATGTGCTCAGGGGAGGACAGGCATATTGGGATAATTGCTGCTGGCTGCAGTTACTCTGAAAAAGAGGAATGCTCATCAGTTTGGCTATTGAGATTTGCTGTTAAAATAGTAAAACCATGTAGTTGGGGGTGCAGAAATCCAAACATGCAGTACAAGATGGAAGGTGATGTACTGGTGTGCACCAATCAGGCAAGATATCTTGGGTGATCCTGTCTGGTCTCAAGCAGGGTCTGCACCATAAGCCCCATGAAATGAGATTCATGGACCTAAATATGTGCATTTGAGGAACAATGGGGAATATCATAAAGAGATTTAAATACCTCTAAACTGTAGATAATAGTGTCTTGCAAACGTCTTCACACTTCTGTGCATTTTTCATATTATACTGACTGAAAATACAATTTGTGGGGTTTGAGGGCCAAGATGGTGGATGATAGAGACGTGGTGGTGTGAGCTCTGTATTCTTCTGTGTTACTTTCTCATTGTAGCTCTTTCCCTGTTGAGTCAAAATGTGGAAGACTAGGATTTGCCCCTCTGAGACTGGTTGGGTTCCCACTATGATCCAGGTGATGCTAGAGACATATCGAGCTTACTCCGCTTCAGAAGTAATTGTCACTTTATTTATTTATTTATTTATGACATTTATATCCCACATTATCCCAAACAAGTTTGAGTTCAATTTGACTTACAATAAAAAGTATAAGATACATAACAAAGAATAATACATAAGAAAGTAATTTGTTGTAAGAATCCAATTTTACAATACAGTATCATAAACATACTGAGTAGCTATGGATATTTTACATTTAGAAAATCTGTTATGAATGAGAAATTGTACATGAAGCAAAAAGAAGGGTTAATGGTAAAATAGATTAATAACCAATTCAAGTAATAATTAGTTGTTTGAGACATTGTTGTTCTTTGTCAGAGTTTGTTTGAATAGGAACAATTTGAGGATTTTGCAAAATCTAGTATATCCTTGTATATTTCTTTTTTTTGTATATTCTAACCTATCAGCAACATCAGTTAAATCGTCATTGAATTTTGGCATTTGCAACCTCTGGCACTGCTGGAAGAATTTTGTAACATATTGCGATAGTTTTCAGCCTTTCTTACCATACATTTTCCATCATTCACTTCCATATCTTTATGTTCATCAGTATCAAATATAGCACTAATATTGGCATAAGGTCATAAGCAGGGCCATGCTGGGTTAGACCAAAGTTCTATCAAATTCTGCCTTCACCAATGGCGGCCAGTTATTTGGAACTTTAATTGGGTCCATGGTGCTTGACATGGACCACAGCATAAATTTGTTAAGCCCTGAAGTGTGAGGGCCCCTCTTCAATCCGGAAGTGACAGCCGCGGTGTGCTGGGATGAACAGGCAAGTGTATTGGGTCCACCATCATAATATAAATACATTTTAAAATTCCCATAGATGGGACTCCACATGGTTCTGACTGCGGATGAAAAACCAGGAAGGGTAGAAGCGGCAGGTATGAAGCACTGATTGCCTATTTCTCCTGCCAACAGAGGGCAATGTACAAGGGTGAGTTGATTAGAGAGATCTTTGAGGACAGTGGTGGCTCTGGTACCTCCCACCTCCCCTCCACCTGCACAAACTTTATGCAGCCCCCTCCTCAGCATATGGGCCCTAGTATGTGCCTAGTTTTCCTATTCCTTAATCCTGACCTGGGAATAAACTTCAAACAGTGTTTACAGCCAGTTAAGGTGCTTGCTTCTTGAGGGGTTGAATCCTTTTCTTTGGGTTTAGTAGCCAGTGAAGATGGTGCTTTGGAAGATCAACCTGCTGTACGTTAGCTCACTATGGGGTCCTTTTACTAAGCTGCTGTGGTAAAAGGGGACCTGCGCTAGTGTCAGCATGTGTTTTTGACGCACGCTGAGGCCCCCTTTTACCGCACCAGGTAAAAGATTGTCTTTTTTTCTGGAAAAGAAATGGCCATGCAGTAAGTGATACCTTCCATAAGTATCCAATTTGTTAACCTGCTTGTGAGCCCTTGTGCCTAGGCCAAGACTTAGGAAGGACCTTGGCCAATGCCTAGGGTAGACCAAACAGGCGCTAAGCAATACCACGGCCACAAAGCCCCGCACACTCAAGACAATCAACAAGCACCAACAGAAAAGGGAGATAGACCACTCAGGCAGGCCTCACGGCCGAACTGGAACCCACTCGTACAGAGTCCAAGCATACGGGCCTCACGGCCGAACTGGAACCAAGTCATATACTAGGGAAGGGAAAAGAACAACGAGGGGTCCCAAAAAGGACTGGAGCTTATGCAACACACACAGCACTAGCTAGTGATTCAAGGCAAGGGTGACAGAGAAAAAGCTGGCAGGTACAGACTATGACCAGAGGGAGAGAATGCAAACAAAGGCTACAGAAGCACAGGTAGAAGAGGGCAAAGCCTGCAGGGGAAAAAGGAAAGCCGAGGACAGAATGGAACACGATAGACACGGACTCTACAAGAGCAAAGCTCCACAGGAATGGCTGGACAGGGAAAACAGGCTGAAGGAAAAGGCTGCTCTCAAAGACAGGAAAGAAGCAGGCACACAAGAGTACCGAAAGGGATAAGGCAGACACCAGAGAAAGGCTGCCAAGCAGAGGCAGGGCTTACAGAAGGCAATACCAAGCTCTGCACATAAAGGGTTAACACTGAGGAAAGGGAAACTTAATCAAACAGAGGCTGCCAACAGAGGCAGGACTTACATAAGGCAAATACCAAGCTCTGCACAAAAAGGGTTAATACTGAGGAAAGGGGAACTAAACAAACAAAGCAGGGACGAGCTTACCACAGACAAAATAACACCAGATGACAGACCCAGGTGCAGTGTAGTGAAGCAATCAAGCACACGCTGGTAACAACCAGCATACACAGAAACCACAAGCAACAAGAAGAGTAAGCAAACTCCAACGAATACACAGTATGCTACAAGCACAGACTGAGAGAGGGAAACAGGCTCAGCTGACGGGAATCAACACTAAAGCATAGGCTGTAGGGAGAGGTAAGTTTAAATAGATCTGACTTCTGACGTCTGCTGCTTCAGACGTCAGCTCAATCTCTGACAGGCCAATCAGAAGCGAGTCCCAGTCATTCCCCTGCCTATCTCAGCAGAATCATAACACAATTATTAAACTTAAGTATGTATTTTCACAACTACAGCTATAAATATGTAACAATATACTACTATAATTTCTGTAGTTTCTCCCAATTTTATTTTTATTTTTTTGAGTAGTAAGGAACATCAGAGGTGGGCTTCCTCAAAAGACTTGTCTCTTATATATGTAGGAAGTAGGTGACACACCCGGTTCTTCATCGGTCCATGATATGATATATTTAAAACAGTCGTACTGGAAAAAGATATAGAAAAAAGTTATATTTGAAAAATAAAAAAATACAATTGAAATTGATAAAAGAAAATAACAAGCAAAAATCATATCATGGATCGATGAAGAACCGAGTGTGTCATCTACTTCCTACATATATAAGAGACAAGTCTAGGGGTGGGAACTACTGCCCAGTGGTAGTTCCAAATTGGTGCACAGCAAGCCTGTTGCCGTGTGCCAATCCTTTACTAAAATGGCCCCTCAGGGAAGGAGTGAGAACATTTCCAAAATGGGGTTGTGGGAAGTGCAGAAACCAGCTATAGAGTCACTTTGGGAAGTGATACAGGGATTAAATTTAAGGCTGGTAAATTAGTAGATATGGCTAATATTTCTAGGACAGTTGCTGTTTAGGCTCTTGATTTGGAGCAGCATGCTGCCAGATTGGAGCTATTGTAAGAGATGAGGGATTTTTGCATCATACGGAGAAACAATTTAAAGTTTCTGAATTTTCCTAAGTCCCCTTGATTGTACTAGCAGACATGGTAAGGAAGTACCTTAAGGATATATTGAGAATGCCATCTGAAATGCTTCCACCAATAGTGAGGGCCCAACATTTCTCTCTGGCTGGAGGAAGATGGAGTGTGCCTTTGGATCAGAAAAAGGAAGCTTAAATGTTCACGAATTTGACTGGATTCCTTGAGTTCTCACTGGAGATGGTCATGCAGAGGACCACACCAGTAGCAACTTTTGCTGATGAGCCAGATCACAAGACTTCCCTACATTTATATTTTAGGCATTTGAATGCGGTTTTTATGCAGTCTGCGAGGTGTATATTTCCTGATTTCTTGAAGTCTACACAGAAAAAATGCAGAACATCTTGGACTTTAAACCAAGGGTCTTGGCTATGGGTTCTACCTTTATTGTTAATGCTTATTGCATTGTAACTTTTGAGGGTAATAGTAATTTTGACTCCAAACATCTTGCAGAATTTTCATTTACTAAGGAAGAGGTGAAGATCCAGGGATTGACTACCCAGAGTTAGATAATAATGCCATACAGAGGGAAAGTAGTTTGCGTGAGGGGAAGAGGAAAGATGAAATAACTTAGATGGAGAAGTAATTGCTCACAGAGAAAAGAAAATTGTATTTGAATGTTGTGTTTTCAGCTGGTGCCTTAAAGAGAAAATTGGGTTCCAGAGCTACTGTTATATCTGTGTTGTGGTCGATGTTGATGGCTCAAATTAAATAAAAAGATTGAAAGAGATAATGCTGTATAGACTAGCTATGATAGCTATCTTTTGGTGTCTGTTACTGGTGTTTTTTCTTTAATTTATTTCTTATGGCGCCTTTATTATTGTGGGTATAAGAATTTGGATAATTGTTTTTAGCTGTTTCCTTGTTTTATTCTTTACCTATCATCACTCAAATGTATGTGATAAAATTTGTGAAAATTCTATAAAGATTAAACAATAAAAAATGAATACAAAGTTCAGAATGCATTAAAGTAGGGATTTGTTTCCCCAGTCTACACAATCCTCCCAATAGTCAAAACCATTTAACTGGCCAGCACTGGATATCGTTGGCCGTTAAGTTCAAACTGGCCCCAAAATAAACTGGATATTCAATTCTGGTCACTTGAAACGGCCTGGCATTGAATATCTGGGCTCAGCACTGACCGCAGGTGTTAATCAGGCTAACTCCCACGGTCTGAATATCAGGCCCAATGTATTCTATATTTTCAATGTGAAAGAACAATAATGTAAATATTCAAAAAGAAATTAAGATTAAGAAACCAAAAATGCTTGATTGAATAAGTCTTTACATCCTTCTTCATTGCAAACCCAAATTAACCTGGTTTTCAGAAATTGGCTTATTTAGTCCATGAAGAGTTAAATAGAGGACACCTGTGTTCAGTCACAGTAATTTAGTTGATTCAAATACTCCTAGACAAAGAATCAAGCTGTATGAAGTGAATTAGAAGCAAAAATCTAAACATTCCAAACACAGCTGCCAAGTGAACTCAAGTATAAAAAAGTTACCAGTCATAAGAACATTTCAGTATGTTTGACTATCCCTTGTCACTGTTTGGTTTCTAGTTGTGAAGTGTCTGTGCCTCCAAAGACAGTAGTCATGGCTTAAAGAAAATGATGAGGAAGATATAGTTTATGTTTACTTGAATTTGTTGAATCGCCTTTTTTACAAAATAATTCAATATGATGTACAATAATATTAAGTCTTAGAAAATAACTCCAATAAAATCTTACGAAAACAAATAATTCTTACAAGGAAACATTCAAACATCTTGGCAATAACAGCAGTACTTCATATTTTTATCCAAAAGAGGTCTTCCATCAATCGCTAAAAGCATTCGAGCAAAAATAAGTTTTGAGACTAGTTTCAAAATTTTTTTAAAGATGTTAATGAATGGATTGCATGAGGCAACTTGATCCAGAGGAATGGAGCCATAGAATAAAAGGCACTTATTCTTGTTTACTCCCATTAAACCTGAGATGGACTAGGTAGAGCAAGTCTATGGTCATTAATAGAATGAAGGCGATGAACAGGTGTACATGGAATTGTTAGTTTTGAGAGATAGTTGTGTAGTCCTGTTCGGAGTGCCATAAATGCCAGTATGAGTATTTTGAATTGAATCCTATACTTACTGGGAGCCAGTGCAATTTTCGAAGGAGCAGGGTAATATGATCACCTCATCTAGCATGACATAGTACACGTGCCATGGTGTTTGTAGGGTTTGAACTCTTTTTTTTTTTTTATTATTATTCTAATTTAGAAATTCCTGTGTAGATAATATTGCAATAATCAAGTCGTGATTCTGTAAATGCATGAAACTGATTATATTAAGGTTATATTTGAAAATAATGGTGCCCCCACCCCGCCGCCATTCATAGAGAGGAATATCAGAGGTTAAATGTTAGTATAGTAAATAAGATGGAACGTTACTAAATGCTGTCTTTACCAGATGCAGGAAACTTTTATTAGACATAAACAAGTTTAGAAGAGAACAGGGAAGGAAGTGAATGCGATGCATGCAGATGTCTGAGCATACAGATGATGCATGGAATAATGTATGATAGTTCCGCATTCCTATAAATGTTAGATTTTTACTGGAACCACTAGCAGATTTGGAAAGTACCCTGAACTTGCAGATGCAAGCAGAATATAATCTAGCCAATGCATTTTTTTTCAAAGTTTGTGTCCCATCATTTGTGATGTAACCAGTTGATGTATGACTTAATGCATTCTTAATAAAAGAGCAGAGGACCTGAGGGATTTGGAGACAGTTCTCGGTGGCCTCACTGCCATTATGTGAGACCCTCTGTTCTCTCTCCCAAAGGCCTTTTATCTATATTTTTTTGTTGGTGGTGTGTGTGTGGATTTCTTTCCGTTGGCCTCCTAGAGATTGAAGTAAAGAGCCGGGTATTTGTCCTGCCCCGAAGGGATCTTAGGCAAACAATACAATGTATG
The DNA here is from genome assembly GCF_901765095.1 of Microcaecilia unicolor. Lineage (NCBI taxonomy): Eukaryota > Metazoa > Chordata > Amphibia > Gymnophiona > Siphonopidae > Microcaecilia > Microcaecilia unicolor. The sequence goes on along the minus strand of NC_044033.1, from coordinate 391,859,680 downwards.
TAGTGAGTTGAAGTCCAATAAACTTCAAATGCATCTAATTTTGTGAAGAGCATGGAACCCAGATTTTATTACTGAAGAAATGTGTGAAGAGAAATGTAATTTTGAGTTTAAAATGACACCCAAATATCTAAATTAACTAATAGACTGGACTGGAGTACCAAATAACATAGGTGTAATTGATGGGACAGGACGTGGCCTGTAGTCCAGCATGCTGTAGTCTTTTTCGGATTTAGAACTAACAGATTATCTTGAAGCCATCTAGTTACGTCATCCAAACAACTTTGCGGGGGGAGGGGCAAAATAAGATTATTATATGGTATAGTCAATAATAAAGATATCATGAACATTGCTTCAATTTAAATGTTCTGAAGTGAAAGATAACCTTGTGATACATAGAAAATTGGAAAACACTGAGAATTACAATCGTAGGTTGAACCTAAGGTTTCTAAACTTCTCAAAGTCCCCTGGAATACCACCTCTTGATTTATATAAGAGTTATCTTACTACAGTTCTGAAGTGTTCCCCAGATTCTATTCCTCCAGTTAATAAAATGTATTATGTGCCTATACCTGTACAGAAATCTTAGGGTGAATTGGAGGGTGGACGGGACCAAGGTGTACAGCTAGATGTGAATAATATTTCTGCTATTTTGGAAGAATCTTTGTCAGAATCATCAGAAAGAGTTACATTGTGGGGGGTATTTTTAGCAAGAATTAAATGCAATTTTAAGATTATATTTTAGACAAGCAATGGAACTATTTCATGGCAAATGCATTTGGATCTACCCTGATGTGACTAAATCTACTCAGGAGAGGAGGAAATAATTTTTGGCTATGAGGAAAGAGACTAGAGATCTTGGCGCCACTTTTTTTTATTGGCTTATCCATGTAAATGCATGATTAAATTAAGAGGAATTAAATATGTCTTCTTTGCTCCAGAAGAATTGATGGGTTTTCTAGATATTAAGAAGATCATCTGAACATTAACTTTTGGACTTCATTGAAGTTTTGAGGGGGGGACTCTGCTAAGCCTTCTATTAGATTTCATCCTAACTACTTACAGTTCCAAAAATTGCTAAAAAACTCATTTCTTCACCAATTCATTCCAGAATTCATTACATTAATTGTTAATATAACAATAACCAGTTGATAATCTTGTCTCTTTTCCGTATTGTGAATCTATTAAATATGTACACTATATGTAGTTTATTTGCTAATCTGTTATTCTCAGCCATTTCATCATACTACTTCAGTATTGTTGAAATTCAAACTCTGTATTTTAAATCTAAACTGTAAGCCACATTAAACTCGAACTTGTTTTGGGGATAATGTGGGATATAAATGTCATAAATAAAATAAATAAATTATGTTTCTTTTATATTGGATATTTTCTATCCTTTACTGTTCTTTTGGCTTTTTCCTGGCTTTGGGTTCTCCTCCCCTTTGTAGTGGTCTAAGGAAGATTTGTTTTGTTTCCTTTTATATTATATTGCATGAAATATTTTCTGTTCTGTATCACTTAAACAAGATTTTATTCTTGTGATTGTATAACTGAACTTCGTAAATAAATTATTAAAAAGAAAAATATCATCAGTATAGAACTAGATGCTCATGCCTGAGGAATGAATTCGTGCAGCAAGAGGGCTCAGGAAAATGTTGAAGAGAATTGCAGAAAATATGGAGCCTTGAGGAACTCCACTCAACAGAGAACATGAGTCTAATTGATTGTTATGCACTGAAATCTTGAATGTACAACTTTGAAGAAAGGAAGTAAACCATTTAAGGACTGTACCTGTGAGATTGATAGAGGCAAGGCGGTTAAAAAGCAGATCATGATCAATAACTTCAAAAGCAGCAGATATAGTGAAATTGCCAAGGCAATAAAGCCGTCCAGTTTCCTGTAGATTTCACTAAGAGTGATCAGCACTGTCTCTGTACTAAAGCCCTACCTGAATCCAGATTGACAAGAGTGGAGTGCTAGAACAACTTCTAAATGAGTTTGAAGTTTGAGAAATATGACTTTTTCTAATATTTTAGCCAAAAAAAAGGAAAATTTGAAATGGGACGATAATTAGAGGGAGTAAGAGGGTCAGCTGTCGGTGTTTTGAGAATGGGCCTCACTATAGCTGTTTTCAGAGATGCAGGACTGGTTCCCTCTTTTAGATTTTGCTACTAAAAGGTGAATTAAAGGTAACAAATCAAGAGAGGGCACTTTGATAAAGTATAGGATCAAGAGAACAGGTGATAACATTCATACTTGATAAGATGTTCTTAACTTCTTTAATTGATGGTAAATTAAAAGAAGTCCACTGAGATTTCAAAAATGTAGGGGTGTTGCCAGTTGTGGCAGATTACTTCCCAAAATTGTATTCAATATGAGAGTATGTTAGATGTTTTGATATTTTATATTATGTGTAATATGTGAAATTATTTTCTCCATTTTATTTCAGCTCATTCAGACCAACAAATTGAAGCACTATCCCAGTATCCATGGAGATTTCAGTAATGATTTCAAACAACCCTGTGTTGTGTTCACAGGACACCCTTCTCTTCGATTTGGGGATGTAGTACATTTTATGGAACTCTGGGGGAAATCTAGCCTTAATACTGTAATATTTACAGGTAGGTTGCAATGCAAATTCTCTTTTGTACATAAAGTACTGTATAATTTTGTTTTCACTAGTATCCTTATACTGAATCACTTTATAGTTTCAACTTGGGTACAATACAAGATAAAGTAATATATTTCAGTCATCCTAAGGTTATTAATACCTTAGTAATCTGCACTATCACATTCCACCAGTTGCTGAATATCAAGTTAACTGGGCAGGGTATTTATCCTCCTCTCAATTTGAGATACAGTGTTCTTCTACTTGAACCCATGCTTTGAGCCCTTGGAAAACTCAGGCTGTAAAAGTGAAACAAATCCTTATTCTGGCCCTTAACTTCATGTCAGAGCAGCTGAGAAGACTCTTTAAACAGGATCTGATAACCAATGGAAATCGGTGCAGTTTCCTGTTTTTTTTTTTAATTTTCTTTAAGGGAAAGGGGATGAGATGTGATATACCGCCTTTATGTGGTTACATTTAAAGCAGTTTACATATAATATACAGGTATTTATTTTGTGCCAAGTTCTCAGGCCACTGGGCTACTCCTCCCTATTTCAAGAGCCTCAGGGCAAGCTTCAAGCTGAATTAGTGAGGTGAGCCTGAAGGCTTTCCCACATCCCCAGAGCACTCTTCAGACTAACATCCAGAAATTACCTTTTCTTGAGGCAGTGTTTTGTCCATGAAAGCCTGAACAAATGCTGTAACATGGTCATCATTTTTCAAGCGTCAGGTGCTTGGTCATAGCCCAGAGAGCTTTTCAAGAGTTGGGGGAGGGTTTAAAGCCTTTGGTATAGACTAACCTTTTCTGAAGTTCTGCCTACTTATGGAAAGAGAGGATGAAATACTGAGAACTTCAATAAGTGGTTCAAAGCCTGGTAATGGAGAAAATCCACCTAGGTGGAGGACTGCTGAAATCCCACAAGGAACACAAGGAAAACAATAACAGTGGGAAATAGACCAGGCACTCTGGGGACAAATCAAGCAGACTTCAAATTCTCAATGAAGCAATATTTATTGGTAGGAGACTCTACACAGCACTGTGTTTTGTAAGAAGGCCTGCCTCAGGAGTGTAAATAAACATATAAAATTTAAAATACAAAGTATAACATTTAATTTACAATATGAGTGGAGGAGTGGCCTAGTGGTTAGAGCACTGGTCTTGCAATCCAGAGTAGGCTGGTTCAAATGCCACTGCTGCTCCTTGTGATCTTGGGCAAGTCACTTAACCCTCCATTGCCTCAGGTACAAACTTAGATTGTGAGCCCTCCTGGGACAGAGAAATATCCAGAGTACCTGAATGTAACTCACCTTGAGCTACTACTGAAAAAGGTGTGATCAAAATCTAAATAAATATATACATAATTTGAAATATAACAATATCAAACCATAGCGCGCCTAGAGATCTGCACCGAAATCCTGGCATATTCTATAACCATGTACGTAACTAAATTGGCTTAACAAGCAAATCAGTGTTGATAACAGCACTTAACAAGCAATAATGAGCCTAAGTTTTAGGCGCTAGGATATCAACTAAGCATATTCTATATACCGTGCCTAAATCTAGACACCACTTATAGAATACGCTTAGGCGGAAATGTTTTCCGCAATGATTTTTTTAGGCGCCATATATAGAATCTGGCCCTACATGTCTAGGCATTTAAACTAGAAGCTGGGGTAGCATTTGGAAGCAAATAAATTCAGGTAGTCACCCCCAGCAAATAACAAGCTGTGACAGTAGTAAAGAAAGCAATGAAAACAACAATTTTAGCAATTCACTTCTTAGCAATACCATAGAAGGTGAGGCTGGAGTCTGTGGAAAGGAAGAAGCGATATAGATCACCTTGAAAAGAGAAGACGGAACCTCTATCCACATGGGTATTGTGTATAGACCGCCAACATAATTGGAGCAGCTTGATAAAGAATTGGTTGCAGATGTCCAAAAGTTGGGAACGAAAGGGGGAAGTGCTGTTACTGGGAGATTTCAACCTGCCAGATGCAGACTGGAAAGTTCCATCTGCAGAATCGGAAAGAAGTAGGAAGATCATGAATGCCTTAGCGTGCTCTGTTCAGATGCTCCTTCCCTTCCCACAAGGAGCAGCTGGTACAGGTGCCAACGAGAGAAGGAAAAATTCTAGACCCTTAGTGGAGCACATGATCTGGTGCAGGAGGTAATGGTGCTGGGGCCGCTTGATAACAGTGATCATAATATGATCGGATTTGATATTAGCTTTGAAGTAAGTATGCATAGGAAATCAAATACGTTAGCGTTTAACTTTATAAAAGGAGACTATGATAAAATGAGAAGAACGGTGAAAAAAACTTAGAGGAGCGACTGCGAGGGTCAAAAATTTACATCAGGCGTGGATGCTGTTCAAAAACACCATCCTGGAAGCCCAGGCCAAATATATTCTGCGTATTAAAAAAGGAGGACGGAAGACCAAGCGACAGCTGGCGTGGTTAAAAAGTGAGGTGAAGGAAGCTGTTAGAGCTAAAAGAAAGTCCTTCAGAAAATGGAAGAAGGAACCGACTGAAAATAATAAGAAACAGCATAAGGAATGTCAAGTCAAATCCAAAGCGCTGATAAGGAAGGCTAAGAGGTACTTTGAAAAAAAGATTGCGTTGGAGGCAAAAACACATAGTAAAATTTATTTTAGGTATATTAAAAGCAGGAAGTCGGCAAAAGAATCGGTTGGACCGTTAGATGACCAAGGGGTAAAAGGGGCAATCAGGGAAGCTTAGCAGAGTTTAAAAAAGGTTTGGACGGCTTCCTAAAGAAAAAGTCCATAGACCATTATTAAATGGACTTGGGGAAAATCCACTACTTCTGGGATAAGCATTATAGAATGTTTTATACTTTTTTGGGATCTTGCCAGGTATTTGTGACTTGGATTGGCCACTGTTGGAAACAGCATGCTGGGCTTGATGGACCTTTGGTTTTTCCCAGTACAGAAATACTTATGTAGAATAGATCTAATTTCTCCTTATACCTGTATGTAACTCACCTTGTGTTTGGATTTCAAAAGAAAAGTAATCAAATCTAAAATCCAAAGCTGTAAAAACAAACATTGAGAAAAATGAACAAAACTAGAGTAACTGAGCAAAAAATAGAAGAGGCCTCATGAGACATTCCTACTTTGCTGACAGAAAAAATTAAAACCGATAAGCAGTTGGTCTTATGTCACACAAATCCCTTTTCACATCTATTCTGAACGTTTTCTTTGAAATCTTTCCTTACATTTTTCCTCTAGCTCAAGCACTGCAGTTAATTGATTCATACTGTATATGCAGTTTGATTGAAATGCTGTGTTACCAGAGAAAAAGACCATAGCTATTTCATCTTTTCAGGAAATATTATAAAGAATAAGATCTCAGCTTGAGTTCATGAAGTGTTTAGACGTACACTGATTCATCACGTAATTGTTTCTAACCATTACGAGCTAAGATGTGGTTTGATATTAACAACTGATAATTATTTATGTTTATTAAATGGGCATAACACATACTCTGTATTTTTTCCAGAACCTGATTTCTCCTATCTGGATGCACTGGCACCTTATCAACCTCTAGCAATGAAATGTGTCTATTGTCCTATTGACACCAGATTAAATTTTATCCAAGTGTCCAAACTACTAAAAGAAGTACAGGTAAAATAGGTTGGCTTATATAAAAACTGAGGATGATTGTTGATGTATAATTCAGACAAGATCCCAGTGCACTTCACAAATTAATACTTCAGAATCATAGAGAGGGCAGTTCTATAACAGGGTACTTAGAATTAGAGATTCAGAGGGTGCGCAGCGGAGTCTATTGTATAAAGGAAAGTAGGCGCTTACTTTCCTTCACAGAATACTAGTGTAATCAGATATATGCAAGCTTAACATTTAGGCCTGAGAACTTACACTAGCTATAGAGCTGGTGTGTGAGATCTTAAGTGTGGCAGATACCCATATAACTTACGCATGTAGGTGGAAGCTCCGTTTGTGTCCCACTCATGCTTCACCCCTGTGTATGCCCCCCCCCCCTTGCAAATATACACTATCAGGATTATTTTCAAAAGAGAAGGGCGCCCACCTTTCGACACAAATCGGAAGATGGGCGTCCTTCTCACAGGGTCACCCAAATCGGCATAATTGAAAGCCAATTTTGGGCGTCCTCAACTGCTTTCCGTCGCAGGGACGACCAAAGTTCACGGGGATGTGTTGGAAGCATAGCGAAGGCGGGACTGGGGCGTGGTTAACACATGGGCGTCCTCGGCCGATAATGGAAAAAAGAAGGGCGTTCCTGACGAACACTTGGACGACTTTACTTGGTCCTTTTTTTTTTACGACCAAGCCACAAAAATGTGCCCTAAATGACCAGATGACCACCGGAGGGAATCGGGGATGACCTCCCCTTACTCCACCAGTGGTCACTAACCCCCTCCCACTCTAAAAAAATAAATTTTAAAATATTTTTTCCAGCCTCTATGCCAGCCTCAAATATCATACCCAGCTCCATGACAGCAGTATGCAGGTCCCTGGAGCAGTTTTAGTGTGTACTGCAGTGTACTTCAGGCAGGCGGACCCAGGCCCACCCCCCCTACCTGTTACACTTGTGGTGATAAATGTGAGCCCTCCAAAACCCACCACAAACCCACAGTACCCACATTTAGGTGCCCTCCTTCATCCCTAAGGGCTATGGTAGTGGTGTACAGTTGTGGGGAGTGGGGTTTTTTTGGGGAGGGGGGTTGTGGGGCTCAGCACACAAGGTAAGGGAGCTATGCACCTGGGAGCTTTTTCTGAAGTCCACTGCAGTGCCCCCCTAGGGTGCCCGGTTGGTGTCCTGGCATGTCAGAGGGACCAGTGCACTACAAATGCTGGCTCCTCCCACGACCAAATGGCTTGGATTTGGTTGTTTCTGAGATGGGCATCCTTGGTTTCCATTATCGCCGAAAATCAGGAACGACCATCTCTAAGGTTGACCTAAATGTTGAGATTTGGGCGTCCCCAACCGTATTATCGAAACGAAAGATGAACGCCCATCTTGTTTCGATAATACGGGTTTGCCCACTCCTTCGCGGGGACGTCCTACGAGGACGTCCTCAGGAAAACTTGGGCGCCACATTCGATTATGCCCCTCTGTGTAAGTTAAGTGGGTATTTGTAGGATAGCACTTAGGCAGCATGCTGGCATATACAGGCATAAGTGTGTGTATATGCTAATATTCTAAACATTTACACACATAAATGTTAAATGTCTAGTTTATAGAATTCTAAGGATAATGGGATAAATTTTATAACCGACAGCTTGTGTGAAAAGTACAAAAATACAAGTGATCTATGCCTAGGTACCTATAACCGAAAAGCAAACTGAAAACAATTTCCATGCCCATACCTAGTCCCTATGGCGCTTATTTTCAAAGCAGATAGATGTCTCAAAAAGACAAAAACACATCCATTTGCTGAAAAATGTCTGAATCGCAATTTTCAAACAGGCAGAATTAGGACATTTTCCACTGAGTTTGTCCAGATAGCAAGGGGATGTGTTGTAGGCAGGGGCGTAGCCAGCCTTCCGTGGGGGAGGGGGCACATTTTAGCCCTCCCGCCACGAACCCGCCGCCGCTGCAGCCTACCTTTACTTTTGCTGGCGGGGGATCCCACTCCCCGCCAGCCGAGCCGATGTCTTCTTCTCAGTCGCTTCCTGCTCTTCAATTTGTTTGCTGACGTCCTGCACGTAATTGTACGTGCAGGACATCAGACTCAGAGAACAGAACGTTCTCTGAGTCTGACGTCCTGCACATACAATTACGTGCAGGACGTCAGCAAACAAATTAAAGAGGAGGAAGGACTGAGAAGACGTCGGCTGGAGGGGAGTGGGATCCCCCGCCAGCAAAAGTAAAGGTAGGCGGGGGCGGGTTCGCCGGGAGGGGGGTCCTGGGGTGAATCTGCGGGGGCCCCGGCCCCCTCAGGCCCCACGTAGCTACGCCACTGGTTGTAGGCATGTTTTGCGTGGCCCCAAAATTAGGTCATCTTTCAGCGACAATAGAACAGGAAGACACGTCCAAGTTGAAAAAGAGGTACGTTTCTATCTAGACCCATTTCAATCATGTCCAAGTAAAAAAAAAAAAATGCTGACTAGTGGATGGATTGAGGCTTGACCCCTCCTTAATCCCCCAATGGATACTGTCCAACTCCCACCTCGAATAGCCTAATGGTTAGTGCAGCAGCCTGAGAACCAGAGGAACTGGTTTCATTCCCACTATTGCCCCATTCTGCCTCAATCTTTAAGTTCCTAAAGCACAAAGCAAACTAGTGTTCACTTACCAGAGAAATGTCCTCTTGTTTCAGAACTTCTCAGTAAGAAAGTTCAGTGGAACATATCCTCTTTATATAGTTTTGAATCTAAGGGGACCAGTCAAATGTCTTCTTCTCTCAGAACTTCTCAGAAACAATTTTACATGGAGACAGTTTATGTAGTCCACGTATTGAAAAAGAGAACTCGAGTTTGATAGTATGCAGAATTATGTAGCTGATGGATATTATTGTGTGCTTTCTTGAAGTACAGCTAGAAAATAAATCCATACCTTGTAACATCATTAATACCCATTTGTCCATTCACTTAAGTCCTTAAGTCTGTGTTTGACACAGTGATCCTGCTATTATGCATAAATAGTTAATTTTAAGAGTAGCACACAATAGTTTTATCTTTTAAACAATTTTAACAGAAGTTCTTGTGAAAAAGCCTCACTTGAATAACAACTTTGAGTGGAATGTGAAAATTGTTACTGTTTTGATGCATTTCCTATATGGCAGTTTTCACAGATGGGGGGTGATAGATTTCATGGAAGTGGTAGGAGCAAAAAAGATTTGGTGCAGTTTGCAAAGCAGAGAGGAACCAAAGATAAAACCCATGACAAAGTAGGATCTGTGGTACTGCAGTGGGTAAGAAAAATGGGTCTTCAAGTCTTTCACAAGTGTTTTTATTTAATGATCTAGGATGCATTTTAACAAAGCAAGAACTCATTTTATCATATGTATTGTATAGAGTATTTTAAAACGATTGTACCTATAACTGCTTTTATTACAACTTTCCCCTTCACTTCCTTTTATAGCCACTTCATGTTGTTTGTCCAGAACAATACACCCAGCCCCCACCTTCCCAGTCACATCGCACTGACTTGATGATAGACTGTCAGCCATCCGCCATGTCCTACCGCAGAGCTGAGGTGCTGACTCTTCCATTCAAACGGCGTTATGAGAAGATTGAAATCATGCCAGAAGTGAGTGACAAAAATAGTAACAGAAGAAATTAGGGGGCCCTTTTACTAAGCCATGTGAGCGTCTACATGCGCCCAACGTGTGCCAAAATGGAGTTACCGCCCGGCTACCACATGGCTCTTGTGGTAATTTCATTTTTGGCGCACGGACAAAAAATAGTGCATTTGAGGTTTGTAGGTCATTACCGCCTGGTTACCGCGTGAGACTTTACTGCTAGGTCAATGGCTGGCAGTAAGGTCGTAGACCCAAAATGGACATGTGGCAATTTTGATTTTGCCACACGTCCGTCCATTTTCGGCAAAAATTTTAAAAAGGCCTTTTTTACAGGCACATTGAAAAATGGATCAGCGCATGACCAAGACCCATGCCTACACTGCTGCAAGCCATTTTTCAGCGCACCTTAGTAAAAGGACCCCTAGATTTCAAAGGCATGTATTAGTGCCTGCTAGGAAAACTATAACTGAATTACATAAAACAATGATATACTATAAAATACTTTCTGTAGACAGAACCGTGCTATTGGCTTTTAAGTGGGAGTCGCATGGGTATGTAATTTCTATAAAACATAATTACCTACTAAAAAATAATTTTTTCAAAAATTTTCTAGGATGGCAAAATACATGTTAAAATCAGTTGTGGTGTGTGGAATTATGCCATAAAGTGTATTGCTTCAAATGTATATTATAATGAACCCATCATTCCAAATAGCCCATTAATTCCTGCTGTTGGTTTACTACAGAGGACATTGTAAATGGTTCATAATGTAGCAGTGTGTCTACTTAATGATTGTGCATACATGTAAATACTAATTTTACAATATTGCTATTTAAATGTGTAGATGCGCAGGACACACAAATTTAAGGAGGTGTGTTTTGGACAGTTCAAATAGCTGTACATGTATTTCCCATATTATAATGGCCGTGCATGTATATTTTTTAAACATATACATGCTCCGAGGCAGGTATAAGTGCCAGCTTACCTTCTCATTTGGATGGAGTCTCAACCAGTGATTGAGAGGACAATTGTGCTTACTTCAGTGCTGATTAACATCGCCTCCAAAAGTACAAAAAAGAGATATTTTACAAGGCTCCTGTTTTTTGTTTTGTTTTGTTTTTGTAAAATATTTTTATTGAAACCAAGTATACCAATAACAAAACATAATGCATAATATCTCATTTTTGATAAAAAAGAGAACCCCCCCCCCCCCAACCTTCCCTCCCACCCACCCCTTGCAAAGAAAACAGGGACACTCCCACACCTGGTGTATTCTTATCCAAGTCTGAGAGAAGATATGTGCATAAAAGCTTTGTAAATATCTAGGACAAATTTACTCCTTACCTTTTTATAGATACGTTTGTGATAAAATCTAATGCTGAGATGGTGTCTAAAAGTCAGAAGAAAGATAAACCCTCTTGCCCCATGGAGGCCAAGATGATGGAGACCGCCAGTGGAGCGAGCGGGTTCACTGATGAACAATTTAGCTTTAGCTCACTTCATTGGTTGAGAGGGAATTAATGAAATTAGTGCATCTATCGGACCAAATGCAAACTCTTTCACAGTTGAAGTTGGAGAAGTCAAATGCCAGGTTTCAAAAATGAAGGATGATTTGCTTCTTCTGAAGACTCAAGGGACTGCTTTGTTAAGTGTGAACAAGAGAATGAAGTGTTAAGATGTAAATACAGCTTCAAAGTGCCTACATAAACAATTTCTCAATTCTACATGAATCACAATCAGGATTCCGCTCCATCCACAGCACAGAAACAGTACTAATTACCCTACTAGCCAAATTTAAACAAGAAATTACGAAAGGCAAAAGCGTACTTCTGCAATTCGACATGTCTAGTTCATTTGACATGGTTAACCACAAAATACTACTAAACATCCTCAAATACTTCGAGATTGGTGGAAGTGTACTTAACTGGATCAAAGGCTTGCTAACCACCAGAACATACCAGGTAAAATCAGATTCGAACATATCATCACCACGGAAAGCAGACTGCGGAGTACCTCAAGGATCACCACTGTCACCAACTCTCTTCAACCTAATGATGACCCCACTGGGCAAGTCCCTATCCAATCTTGGCCTTAACCCTTTCATTTACGCAGACGATGTCACACTATACATCCCCTACAAACACGACATAACAGAAATCACCAATGAAATCAAACTTACTTGAACATCATGAATTCATGGGTGAATGCATTTCAACACAAACTTAATTCAGAAAAAACACACTGGCTCATCCTCTCATCCCAATACAACACGAACAAGCCCACCAACATAAGCACCCCTGATTACACCCTCCCCATCTCAGAAAGCCTGAAAATTCTTGGAGTTACAATTGACCGTAACCTCACGCTAGAGAACCAAGCAAAATCTACAACAAAGAAAATGTTCCACTCAATGTGGAAACTCAAACGTGTTAAACTGTTTTTCCCGAGGGAAATATTCCACAACCTAGTACAATCCATGGTACTAAGCCATCTAGACTATTGCAACAGTATCTATGTGGGATGTAAAGAACAAATCATAAAGAAACTTCAAACTGCTCAAAACACAGCAGCCAGGCTCATATTTGGCAAAACGAGATTCGACAGCGCCAAACTCCTATGGGAAAAATTGCATTGGCTCCCAATCAAAGAATGTATTGCGTTCAAAATCTGCACCCTGGTACACAAAATCATCTATGGTAAAGCGCCGGGATACATGACAGACCTCATAGACCTACCAACCAGGAACACAACAAGATCATCGCGAACTTACCTAAATCTCCACTACCCAAGTTACAAAGGTCTAAAATATAAAACAACCTACGCATCCATCTTCTCCTATATAAGCACGCAACTATGGAACACACCACCAAGCGCCATGAAAACAACTTATGACCACCTAAACTTCCAGAAAGCACTAAAAACTAACCTGTTCACAAAGGCATACCCTAATGATCCAACCTAAATGCCTGAACCCTGCAACACAACGAAGCCAAAACCAATCTGGAAATAACTAAACCCGTCCTCCTCTTTATGACCCCCTAAGGTTTTTGTCACACATGAACTCTATCCTACTACAACTCCACTCTGTATTTTGTTCATACCAGAATTGGTGATCGCCTAATGGTATTATTTAAGCCACATTGAGCCTGCAAAAAGGTGGGAAAATGTGAGATACAAATGTAACAAATAAAAAATAAATAAAATAAAGCTTTTAGGATGGATTTGAATAGGGCCAGAGAGGGAGCATGATGCAATTCAGGAAGTTTATTCTAGATATATGGCCCATAAACTGGAAGTCTGGAGTTGGTAGTGGATCAGAAGAGCACAGATAAGAGTGACTTATTTAATAAGCAGAGTTCCTTAGGAGGAAGTATAGGGAGAGAAAATAGGGGAACTACTGAAGAGCTGCAAAATGAACGCACATAAAGGTGAGTAAGAGAAGTTTGAACTCTGCAGAAATTGTTAGGGAACCAATGAAGCGACTGTAGAAGAAGTATTATGTGAGCATAGTGACACTGGTATGGTATAAGTCATGCAGCCAGGTTTTGAATAGATTTATGTATAGAAAGTGTGGCGGGAGGTGATGAGAATATGGCTAAGGGTTTTAGTAGTATGTTCGGAAAGAAAAGACAAATTTTGGTTTCAACGGTGTGTTGGCTATGTCCAGAGAAAGAGAAGAATCAAAGTTCACCTCAAAGTTATGAGTTGAGGGGGCCAGGAGAATGATACGCATAGATAAAAAGAAAGGGGAAAGTAGGGAAGTGGATTTAGGGGTAATGTTAAGAATCTCTGTCTTAACTGTGTTAAGTTTAAATGGACAGTGGGATATCCAGGCAGCAATATCAGAGAAGCAGGCTAATCATTGGGTATGGATTTCTGTTATAGAGAGGTAGATGAGTCATCATCATAAAGATGATACTGAAATTCATGAGAAGAGATCAGAGCACCAAAGGAATGAGAAAAGAGAGAGACAAATTGAGGTACACCTATTGATAGTGGGACCGCAGTGGAAGAAAATCTATTCAGAGCATACTTTTAAAAGTGCGAAGGGAGAGAGAAGAGAAGAAGAAACCCAAGTCAGAAAGAATTCTGAAATCTAATTGAGCAGACCTAGATTTAATCATAGGCGATGTCTCCAGCACCAAATTTTTCATAAGTAATGGAGCATTACTTATAGGGCCTCCATTCAGGCATGCCCTTTGTTTTCCTGTAAAGGCTGCAGCAGTAGCAAAAGCCTTGAAGTGAAACTTGAGTGCAGGACTTGCTTGCCTTCACACGCTTGACAGGCTCTACAGCACTCTGCCTCTTGCACAGGTCTCCACTGTAATGGGAATCCTATACAGGAGGAACAGGTGAGCACTGCAGGGCATGTCAGAGCTTGAAAGCAGACAGGCAAGCTCTGCACTCAGTTTTCACTTTGAGTTGGTGGGTAATTGGCACAGGAAAGTAAAAGGCATCAGCAGATAGGAGAGGGGTGACCAAGAGGGAAGATCTGGGCAGCAGCAATCAGGGGTGGAGGAGAATGGGAAATTTCCTGCTTACCAATGCTTATGGGTGCCTAAAATGTAAATCCTGCCCTTCAGGTGAAGTCAGTATTGATGAGTAGGTGGTGATCAACAGTGTTGAAAGCCATAGATAGGTCAAGAAAGACAAGTTGTGTAATGGCCCTTAGATTTGACTGGGAATAAGTCACTGGATGCTTTGGCAAGGGCTGGATCTGTAGAATGTAAAAGGTGAAAGCCAGATTGGAGTGGATCAAAAGTTGTTTGAGATGAAAGAAAGTCAAGACAACCAAGGTGAACAGCATTTTTGAGTAGCTCAGATGTTGGAGGGAGGAGGGACGATAGCAGGGCAAATCATACCTTTTCAACAGTGGCTTCCTTCTTGACACCCTCCCATACAGGCTACATTTGTAGAGTCCCAAACTTTTTCTGCTTTGCAGTGATGGACCTAACAGTGCCATAGTAGGTATTCACACATTGAATTTTTCTTATTATTCTTTCCCTAATCAATACATTTGACTAACTTTATTTCAGTCTTCTTTCAGAAGATCTATATTTGGCATATTCAGATCTTTGTTTCTAATTCTCTTCACAGAAACAGCTTGATTCTTCCTCTAGAAGTATTTGAATCAGCTCAGCTACTGTGATTAAACACAGGTGGGGGTTATTATGGGCCTTGTTAAGGCAATTTTAGAAACCAAGCTAATTTGGGTTTGCTATGAAAAAAGGTGTGAAGACTTATTCAATCAAGACTTTTTGATTTCATATTGTTAATTACTTTTTGGCTATTTCTATAATTCTTTCACATTGAAAGCATAGAGTATGTTTTATTTTTTTCTTGATTTTATATTTAAAAGAAGTGATTACAAGCAACAAAAATTTGCTTGAAAGGAAATAGAAGAAATCTGCCAAAATGCAGATATAAAGGCAAAATAGGAAATAAGAAATCGTCTTTGGTGCTGTCTACAATTAAAGCTTTTGGTGCTGTCTACAATTAGAGCAAAAGGGGGAGACACATTGGAGAATTATCAGGCAACAAAAACAACAGGAAAAAAATAGTGGAACCATATCAGGTAGCACAGCCCCAATTAATTACATGACATTTGAAGTCTTTCATTAAGTTGTGAATCAGAAGGTACAACTACTGTCTTGTTGGAAACAAACATAGACAATTGAGAAGATTCAGAAAACATATATCTTTACCCTTGATATGTTGCCACACGTTTACAGGGATACTACAAGATAAATAGCCCCCAGCTGCAATGAAAAATAAATATTGTTTTCTTTTGAGTAGTATGAGGAACATCAGGAAGCATACATATTTTACTAGTCAGGAATGGTACATCTCAAACCTTAATAACTAATTTTAATAGCCATTCCCTATCCATATCTAAAGTAAACTAATCCAGCCTCCCTAGACATTTTGTGAAAGCAGAATATATCCAGGCTATCAAATGATGGTCCAAACTACTGGCCCTCAGCCATCCACTTCTTCTCTTGCAGAAGATAATATATTTTAAGACACAGGGAAAGAGGCTTCAAGTACTTTAACCACTTCCAAAAGATATCCTTTTATTATATCGTAAAACAGCACTGTTAACTGCTTCAGAATGACATTATTGAGTTCTAGTTTCTTAAATCATAAGGCATGGAGTGGAGGAGTGGCCTAGTGGTTAGGGTGGTGGACTTTGGTCCTGGGGAACTGAGTTTGATTCCCACTTCAGGCACAGGCAGCTCCTTGTGACAAGGGCAAGTCACTTAACCCTCCATTGCCCCATGTAAGCCGCATTGAGCCTGCCATGAGTACAAATGTAACAACAATAAAGAATATATATATATATCAGGCTAAAGTCATCATCGACCTAAAAAAGCAGCGAGAGGCACACCAGCACGTCTATATCCCTCCCTTGAGAAAGCGGTGGATTGAAACAGGTCCCCGTCGGGAGACAAGAGTAAAGACATGAGACCATCCAGCATTTAAAGCTAAGTCAAAGGAAGTTTTCTCTTTATGAAAAGTTACCTGAATAAATTTTGAAGGAGGTTTTTTTAGGTCGATGATGATTTTAGCCTGATATATGCCTTATGATTTATTCATGAATATGGGCAAGCTGGCATTTTGAGACCTTTCTCCTCCATAATTAAGCAAATTTTTCAACACATGTGTCATTATATTTAATTGCAGTCAGTCTATTGTGTTATATACGTGAAATATCTGCAATTAGGGTTGTCCGTTTTGAAGTAGGATTTAGGTATCGCCATTCCTTCTTAGTTAAGAACCCTTGTTCAAAGGCTTCGAATGTCAAAATTTTGATTCTTCCTGTATCTCCTCGGTGGGGATCCCCCTCCAGGCGTGCATAGGTGTTGGCAGCTGCAAGTTGTGATAAATCTCGTTCACATAAATCTCCTTATCCTGTAGATCAACTGCCCCACCTTTGTCAGCCTTTCTAATGACAATTGTTTCTTCAGACTTTAACTTTTGCAAGGACTCTCGTTCTTCCTTGGTGAGATTATCTTTGGTCGAACCCTGAGATTTTACAAGAGAACCAACTTCCTTAAAAATTTTCACTGTAGGTTCCAAAGGACCCGGGGGAATCCAGGTGGACCATGCATACAGTCGAGAGGAAACATCCTTTAGCTCCTTGGTGGAAAAATGAATCCTTAATTGTAGTTGTCGAATGAAGCATTCAAGATCAATCTGGAACTGGAAGAGGTCAAATTTGGAAGAAGGCCAGCAAGGAGTTGTCTGAATGGTTCAGTTCTACTGAAGACAAGTTGATTGGAATCGAGTCTGAGGACGGGAAAATCCGATGTTTCCTCCTCGTCTTCTGCGTGAACCTCGACCTCGCCCTCTGAATTGACATACTTCTAAAAAATCATTGCTTTGATCACTGCCTGATGAAGAGCTGTCACTAGCAATATGTTCTAATGAATCACCTTGGTGATTCATAGTGGAACTGCTGGCCCCGAGATCCTTATACATCTAAGGGACACACGGTTCTCGACATAGTCTTTTGTGTGCCTCTCAAATTTCTTAAGTTTAGCCTTCCTGATAGTTTCATGAAATTGACTCAGATTTTCTTTCAATTTGTCATGCTGTTTGTCAAATTCCTGTAAAGTGCTCTTTTCTTTCAACTTATTCAGGTCAGCCTCCAGAGACATCTTCTCCACTTCTAACAGCGCTTTACTGTTTATAAGGACTGTTAACCGATGATGATCTCTGCATAGGAGGTTTTTTGAGACCCTTGATTAATAGTTTTTTTACTATGGTACAACAATACCGCTGAAGCTGGGGTTCCTTTTGGAAAACTGTCACAGTATTATGATGTCTTTTTCCTCCTTTATTTTTGCATAAAAACGTGAGAGTTGACTGTATTATTCACTTGTGGGTTTTGAATTATTTTCATATTGTTTGAAGTGAAGTGGATCTGATTTTCACTTGGTGTTTTGACAACTAGGCTAGCCATTTCAAATCTTGCTGCTGTTTGTTGTGATCTTGGGCAAGTTTATCCTTCATTGCGTCCTGTACAAACTTAGATTGTAACAGGGGCGTAGCCAGACGCTAGATTTTGGGCAGGCCTGAGCCCAAAGTGAGTGAGCATAAAAACTGTGCCCCTCCCAGTCCAGTATGTCTCCCTCCCCTCCCTCTGGCAGTCGGGGGTCTCTTAACTGCACTCTCCTAAACCCCTGGCATCTTTTAAATCCTTCTCTTCTCCACCAGCAGTGACTTGCACCAGCCCCAAGCCTTCCAGCAGAGAAGAAGGCTCAGGGCCGGTGTGAGCAGTTGGTATGATAAAGAAGAGAAGGATTTGAAATGTAATGGGTGCTTGGGGGAGTGAAGTTAACAGACGAGTCTGCACAGGTAGTCTATGCCATATTTTTGACCTTGCAATTTAATTTACATTGAACAAATACAGCAGAAGATTAAAGTAAGTATTTCTGAACATCTCGGTGCTGTTAGAACTAGATCTTAAATCTTAATTGTGGTTTCAAAGCATCGAAGGGTGTTGACCTGCATCTATTAGCAGATCTGTTTCAGGTTTATGTTTATTAGATTTGGTTTTTCTATTCTCCTGAACAGGCCCTTCTGATAGTACCATCATCTGTTTGTCTACAGTGCACTCAAATCACAAGGAGGCATGTCAGGGATATGTTAAGGGCGGGATTTGGGCGTTCCTAACACTTTGGACTTTTATTAATACTTCTTTCCATCCTTAATCTCTTTGCATCAACAATTGTATCTGACATCCTGGTATGGCATTACCATAACAGACCTCTGTAAGCCACATTGAGCCTGCAAATAGGTGGGAAAATGTGGGATACAAATGCAATAAATAATAATGGAACAAAACAAAAATGTCCAGGACTAAAAGTTGGGACGTTTTGATCTAGACCTGTTTTAATAATGACTAAGCCACAAAAAAGTGCCCTAAATGTCCAGATTACCACTGGAGGAATAAAGGAATGACCCCCTCTCCCTTATTCCCCCAGTGGTTACTGACCCCCCTCCTACCCCCTAAAGATGTGAAAGAAACAGTACATACCAGCCTCTATGACAGCTTCAGATATTATAGCTAGTCCAATTAGAGCAGCAAGCAGGTCCACATTTATTTTTCCAAAATGGATGTTTATGCCGCACATATGCACAGTGCATCAACATCCATTTTAGAACAGGCTCAGCATCAGCAGATTCTGTTCTGAAATAACGGTGAAACTTGAGACACCCTGATCTAGACATCTCAATTCTAACTTCTACATCCTTTCTGACATGAGGCTGCACATGTCCTATACTTACATGCTTTCCCTTTGCTCTACCATCCCTCTAGAGCCTGTTTTGCCTTCATAACTATCCTCATTTTTAAAGTCTCCAGTTGTTCACTTTCATTCTCTTTTAATATTTACAGCTGAGGTTATTCACACTGCTGGCTTTCAAGGCTGGTTTTTATGATTATTTTTCATGTGTTATTCAATTATCCAATTCTGGCCAGTATAATTTCCTGTGCTGGAGGCATTTACAGACAGGAGAGAAAAATTAGATGGGCAGATTGCTCAGTCATTGCATGACTGAATTCATCTTTTTAGTTTAGTAGGCCATGATAAAAATGCTTGACACGAATATTGTCAATTTATTGCACAGCTGATTCTGGATAAATTAGAAGATTGTCAGTAGCCAAAAATCATTATTTTTTTGCTTTATTTTCAAATACTTTAGCTTGCAGATTCCTTGGTGCCCCTGGAGATTAAACCTGGCATTTCCTTGGCAACAGTTTCTGCCATACTGCACACCAAAGACAACAAGCACGTGCTACAGGTACTGGATTGTATTTTAGATTTAATGATTCACCTTCTGGAGGAGTAGCCTAGTGGTTAGTGCAGTGGACTTTGATCCTGGGGGACTGAGTTCATTCCCACTGCAGCTGCTTGTGACTCTGGGCACTTAACCCTCCGTTGCCCCTGGTACAAAATAAGTACCTGAATATATGTAAACCACTTTGAATGTAGTTTCAAAAACCTCAGAAAGGCAGTATATCAAGTCCCAATTTCCTTTCCCTTCTACGAAATCTGAGCTCAAGGCAAGTTACATAGATGTGCAAGTCCTATAAACTCTTTCACATTTTGTTTACTTAGGGCTCTGTTTGCTAAGGTGCGCTAGCGTTTTTAGCACATGCACAAAATTAGCACGCACTAACTGTGTAGGCACCCATAGGAATATTGTGGGCGCCTACACAGTGCGTGCTAATAGCGTGCTAAAAGCATTAACGCGCCTCTAGCACGGCTTAGTAAACAGGGCCCTTAATTTGTTCAGACTGGAAATATTTTTTTTTTAAATCCCTTCTATGCCATGCTTTCTCCTAAAGAAAATAGTGCTGCAAACTTCTCTCCTTTGACTTGCTATACTGCAATCTGAAATTTTTGTCTTTTTTAGTTTTAGAAAATCTCTGTTTGTCTCTTTGGGCCTTTATAAATAAGAGAATTGGCATTGACCACAGTACAGATACAATATACCAGCCATGGGCACTTGAACCTGCAGAGAGCAGCAGATGCACCTTCCTGGGTAGACTGAAAATGTTGGTCTTTATGTGCAGTCAATTACTTTGGGGGGGTCTTTTACAAAGCCACGCTAGCGTTTTTAGCTCACAGTAAAAAATCAGGTAGCAGTAAACGCTGAGACACTCATTATATTCCTATGGGTATCTCAGCATTTACCGCCAGCTGATTTTTACCGTGAGCTAAAAACACTAGCACAGCTTTGTAAAAGGCCCCCTTTGTTACTATGATTTGCCATGCTTCACTCATTATAAATTTCAAGAAGTCAGACTTCCATCTCAAAGTACCCTTTCTGTAGGGACAATGATACATAGGCTGCAGGAGAAAGCCTTACTGCTCTATAAATGGGCAAAGATTAACTTAGCAGCCTGACATCAAGGTGCATCTGAATGTCATAGCCACATATACTCAGATAAGATGACATTCATTGACGCTGCACCCTCTGATCACCGAGTTTGTGGGAGGATCCTAACACACAAAACCTCTGGTCCTGACTCAACTTATGCAACCACATTTTGCTCCCCAATGCAGTAATCAAATAGTAAGCAAAGAGACCTGGCACAAAAAATGTGTGCTAACGTGAAAGAGCGCACCAGTCGCATACACACCTGGGTCTGCACACGTAGCAACTGTGTCTTGCACCTGAAGTTATGTGCACACATACCCCCAAATTCTATAAGTGGCACCCAAAGCTAGGCACACAGTTATAGAATAAGTCCATTTACATGCGTAACATAATTAACTAACTGGCACTGAATTAGCAATGATACCAATAATCTGGTTTAATAAACACTAATTGGTGCTAATTTGCTGTTGCGCACATAATGGATTATAAACTACTACTAATCACTTCTATAGTGCTACTAGACATATGCAGTGCTGTACACTTTATATACAGGAGCTTTCTCTGTCCCTAGAGGGCTCACATTCTATGTTAAGTGACTTGCAGAAGGTCACAAGGAGCTGCAGTGGGAATCAAACCCAGGTTACCAGGCTCAAAGTCCATTGCACTAACCATTAGGCAGCTACTCCACTCTAATAAACAGCATAGCTAACCTCTCAACGCACAACTGCAAAGGGGGCGTTAATGTGGGAGGGGCATGGTCACATCAGGGCTGTCCTCACTATTCTTGCACACAATTACACCCAGCTGCTGCATTTATTCTCCACCATTTACACCAGCCATAGACGTGGTATAAGTGGTCACTCTTAAAGTTTGGTGCGTAAAGCATTCATAAAAGATTTGGGATGCAACTCTGCCATTATAGAATACTAGCTTAGCGCCCAGTTTTTTGGCACCTAACTTTTAATGACCTATATTGACTTTACCTCCAGACCGTATCTGCACATGTGCTGGAATGTTATTCTGTGCATCAAAAGTTTTGTGATACCAAGGAACAGGGTAAAGGACCAATCCAACGGATTCTCTTGGATCCTGTTTTAAATCTTCACTGGCCCTAATATATTAGGGCCAGTGAAGATTTAAAACAGGATCCAAGAGAATCCGTTGGATTGGTCCTTTACCCTGTTCCTTGGTATCACAAAACTAATATATTAGGGCCAGTGAAGATTTAAAACAGGATCCAAGAGAATCTGTTGGATTGGTCCTTTACCCTGTTCCTTGGTATCACAAAACTTTTGATGCACAGAATAACATTCCAGCACATGTGCAGATACGGTCTGGAGGTAAAGTCAATATACCTTCAAATCCTCTCAACATGGACTGCCATCAAGTTTTCAGAGTCATTGCTGTTCACCATGTGTCAGGAGTCCCCCAGAATCTCCCTTGTACTCCCAGACCATCCGAGTACGACCTTAGCAGAGGACTGTTGTTTTGGCATCAGAGGGAGCGGAACCCAGCAGAGATGAATTCCGAAAGCAGCAGCAGTAGTCAGAACAGTGATCCACTCTTAAAGTAGTACTTGGAAAATCTGGGCGATCCGGAGGAGCCACAAGATCCTTCTTCTACCCGGACCCTGATACCAATATTTATGTGCAGAATACCATTCCAGCAGATGTTCAGATGAATGTGCATGGGATTCCAGGTGCTGATGACAATTTTTTGTGCTCATTCCTGTGCACACATGCAGATCTCAACAGTCCAGAATTTTGCTGTTTATTTCAGCAGACCCCTGCCCTAGTTCTTTCTTTTTTTTATGTACATACTTGCTCTCAATAAAGAAAAGAAAAGGACATGAAGTCCTCACTAGCACTGACTGCAGAAGAATGAGCCTAACCTTTTACACCTTCTCAGACCTTGTTTTAAAGCCCTAGCGTTCAGCTCAGAGTTTGGTCTTCTCTGCGCTGAGTAGGCAATAGCTTCATTAGTATGGGTTTTAATGTGCCGTGCACTGCTGTCTGTGCTGCAGACTGAGAAAGAGAGCTGGCAGCAAGTACAAGAACTTTACATGATGCTGTAGTGTGTGAGCGGAGTCAGACACTCGGTAAAGATATGATCACTAACACAACAGTACAAGTGTGTCTCAGAGAGAATGAAGATTGTTTTTGTCTTCGTCTGCCATCCGTGTCTGTATTCTTGTCTCTGTCTTTCCATCGGTGTGGGGGCATTTATCTTTCCCTCTGTCTGCTCACACATTTGTATGTATGACTTTCTCTGGTGGGAATAGCGTCATATAAATAGTTTATTTTTGAAAATTTGGGACAGTGAAGTGTACAGATACAAAAGTGTCTGCATATTTTTAACCACTGAGTGGAGGGATAATTTTAGCCTAGAGAATTTACCAAGATAATTGTTTAGTTACCTGAGCAAATTCCTCTGAAAGTTGTCCTCACATTGCCTCCACTCCTGTATCCTTTCATGAGGCAACAAAGAAAGTGAAATATCATTTGGTGTTGCTTCTGTCATTTGCAGTATGACACTTAAATCTGTGTTAATATACACCGTGAACACACTGAAATGTCTCAGTGTTCGACCTTCAATTTAATTCTAAGGCTGTGAATCTCACCTGCTCTTGGTCTACATTTGGCATCTTTGCAAACTAGGGATGCACATTCTTTAGCTCACATTCAGTTCATTAGCGTGCCCTGAAAATGAACCCCCTAAAGTTACCCGACGACTGCAAGCAGAATCTGAGCCAGATACTCCATGCTGGCACAGGCGATATTGGGGTCTTTGGTGGACCTGGAAATTTTTGCAGTTCAGTGGCTGATATTCAGTGCTGGTACCTGCAAACTGTACCGGGCAAAGATGAAACTATGTTTTATGCACTGAATGTCACCGGTGTCCACTTAACTTCTGGTTTTGCCCGACTCCACTCCCAGATCGCCCTCGCCCTGTGTGGATTGTGCCAGGGCAATCGGAGGCAATTTTTAGTGGCACTGTCCAGTTTAGTACTGCCAAATATCATAGGCCAGCCAGCTCAGCATCTCCCACCTTCTTAAACCATGCAGAATATCAACCCTTTAGTGCACATAAAATTGATTTAATAAATATTAACCTATGAGTTAATATGTGATTTATGTGATTAGAAAGTTCTAATAAGCATTACCATTTTTTTATTAAACCAACTATGTGAACAAACTGAAAAAAGCTCATAATTAAGAAAATTTCTAAAAATTCCAAAAATGAACCGAAGTAGTTTTGCCAGTACACATCCAGAAGTGAGCAACACAAAATGGCACTCTCACCACTATTCCCTCTAAGCTGAGCGGGAATCCTCCAACAGCATTGCAGTCAGTGTGTGTGTGGGGGGGGGGGGGGGGGCCCCTGCTTCAATATTGTATTTTCAATCGCTAGTGACAGGCAGGTTCCCTGGAATCCTGCAGAGCTTGCCTGTCCCTCACTATTGAAAATGTCATGGTGAAAGAGCACTCCCCCGCCCCGGCAAGACTATAAATGGAGGACTCCGGCTCAGCTTAGAGGGAACAGTGACTCAGACCCAGCCAGATTCATTATAACAATCTACCCTGAGTATGCTTTAGTCTAATGGGGCCCTGAAGTTACAGAACTGGAAGGATGCTTGTGTGGAAGTGGCTTCTTGAATTTTGGTGAGTAGTATGCTGGGACAGTCTAAATGAAATAATGGGGAAAAGGAGAGGGAAGAAGACAGGCAAACATCTGAAATCTCTTTTATTGCTTTCACTTGTCACACCCCTTACTTTTAAGCCACCCCCATCTTCTTCACTGGAAATCTCTGTCTTGTCAGCTTTGGCACCTGGGTGGTCAGGTTGCAAAACACCATGCATTGTCTAGATAGGATCTGCTATAGAGGCTATAGTGATTTTTTTTTGTGGCCAGGAGCAGCTCTGTTAATAAGAATTCCCATGTTATATTAATTATAGCACAAGCAAACTGTACTGATTAAAATGAGGAATTAAACTGTTATCCTCAGCTCAAAAGACCAAGTTGCATCTCTTCGGAAGTCGGTGCTTTTATCTTGGATGTCTGGCTTCATTTTTTGATCAATTATATTTGGAATAGGAAAGCAGTTTTAATATAAATCTGTGCATAGTTTGTTGGCAGCATGCCCAGTGACAAGAAGATAAATTATTCATAAAATGATGACATTACATTAATGTCATTCTCTTTGTCCCTCTCAGAATAGCACATCATTCAGTGGTTCGCTCGCAATTTTGATAGGTTAGAAAGAAATCATACTATACTGGGGCAGACTGGTACACTGCCATCTGAGAAGTTTTGGTTTGATTTTTTTAGACTTGGCTGCTGCTCCCTAGGTCTGTCCAGGGTAGTTATGCTGCAGAGGCGGCATTCACAGCCCCAGTATGGGGAGGGAGTCCCAATGATGAGACATACAGAACTAACTGCAAATGAAGGTTAGGTCTGATCAGATGGAAGCCTAAAGGAGCAGCAGAAAGCTACCAGGCCAAAACTAGAAGAAAATATATAAAACCAACAATTAGGACAGATTATTAGAGACTGTATTTTACTTTTTGCTTGGACTTATCCTAATGCTATAAGATGTATGCAAACATGCTTAATAATGTTATTAAGTAATACGCTAAATTAGTCTTCGGTCATAACAGTATTGATTCTTAACCGCAGAAACAAAGTACACAGTAGATTAGCCATGTCTCAGCTTATGTCTGTGGTATTCACTGTACTCATGATTTTATAGACCTTTGTCACATCTTCAGTCATGAGAACAAAAGAGTTACCCTACTGGATCAGACCAAGAGTCCATCTAGCTCAGTATCCTGATTTCAGCAGTGGCCAGTCCAGGTCACAAGTACCTGACATAGTCCCAAAAAGTAGCAATATTCTATGCTAATTATCCCCAGGGATAAGCAATGACTTTCACCAGATCTATCTTAATAATGGTATACGGACTTTCCCTCCAGGACAGTGGCATAGCTATGGGGGGCCTGGGCCCCCAAATTGGATCCGGGGCCTCTGGATTGTCTGGCAGAGGACCCCAACCCCCACCAGCTGAAGCCTTTCTCCAGCGCTGTTGTCTGTGCATTACCTGCCCTGCTTCCCCTCACGTCGTGTGCATGCTCGGTTTTAGTGAAACCATCAGTATGGTCAGTCTGGTCCTTCCAATCACACAAGGAATTTCTATTAATGAAGGTTCCACATTGCATTTTGCTTCCTACAGAATCTTACCTGTTTGACACTACAGTATAATTTTGTAGATGGGCATCATGGCATCCTATTGGTTGTCCTCCTTCTACCATACCTCTTATATTTAACTCTCCATTTATTGTCATACGTTCTGTCTCATCTTACTTACTTTTCTTGCTTTAGCTTCCACCAAAGCCAGTGCAACCCCAAACAGGCAAGAAGAGAAAAAGAGCAAATGAAGAAAGTCCCGAGTGCCATCCTTTCAAACCACTGCTCAGTGGCTCCATTCCTGTGGAGCAATTTGTGCAAACATTGGAGAAGGTGAGCATTAATTAGATTCCCAGGTGTACACTTCAGTAAAATGATCAACAGAAAAGTGAATATCCTATCACTGAACACTGGAACATGCGCGGTGCATTTTACAACCCTAAGTGAATGCATGGGGGAGGTGGGTGACCTGGATGGAGCAGAGGTTACAACCTTACTAGGCAGATTGGATGGGCCATTTCGGCCTCTATCTGCTGTCATCTACTATGTTACTATATATTTTGCTTCTTTAGTTTATGTATTCATCTGTAGACTCTAATGTTTTATACACATTTATGCAGGTACAAAAATGACATTAACTGTGATTATCTTGACCTGATGAAGCGACTATGGTTCTTGAAAATAAATGAAAAATGTATTAAATTAGTTTGAAAGTTATTATTGTGCTATGTTTTTATCAAACTGTTGAGACATGCGTAGCTAACTTTTTAAAGGCAGCAGTACAGACTCGGTCATCTTTCATTGAATCATTTTCAAGTCATAGTTTCAATGTCTCCATTCAAGGACTGTCAACAAAATCCCCAAGCAGTAAACATCAATATTGACTAGGAACCATTTGGAAACAGTTACCCTTCAATAACTAGCATCAACTATATAAGAACACCTACAACTCACTAGTTGGTTTAGATCCTTTTTCCTGGGAGGTGATTTCTAATGTGGGACCTAGCATCGTGTAGCTTTAGTCTGCATTATTCTTTCCTACATACATCGCATGGCACTTGTCCACATTAAATTTTATCTGCCATCTCGATGCCCAGTCTCACAATCTGCTTGTGATTTAACATGTGCCATCTGTACATTTTTATCACCTCACTTATTCCTATTTCCAGACTGCTACAAATTTTGGTGTAGAAAATTCAATGTTGATTTGCCTAATCTGCTGCCAAGGATAGTTAGATTTATATAGCTGTTTATTTTAGAAGCATCTCTACTTGTAAACAGTGGCATCTACACATGTAAATCACATAACATGTCTAAATGGCGATTTCAGAGAGCTGTTATTTTAAACATGGAGATCCAACACCATACAGAGATTTCAGGATGGTGTGATAAGGGTGTGGCTTGGGCAGGCAAAAAATCTACACATGTATTTTCCATTTTACAATGTGAATACATAAAATTCCCAGGCTGAGGAGACACATATATTAAAAAAAAAAAAAAAGCTTTACACAAAAGATTAATGGAGTAATTCTCCTTAATCCCCATGGTTTATTTCTGCCTCCAGAATAAAATGGTGTCGTTGCCACTTAATTGATGGTGCTTATACATATAGGTTTGTAAAATGTGAAGGCTGCACATGGAAATGCTGCTATTTATGTGTGGAAGTTGTGAAGGCGATGTTTCCAAATGGAAATGGCAGGTTCTCTCATTTTTTCCCACATGTATATTTATAACTTTCGAAAATCATTAAAGACTTACCTTTTCAACAAGACTTACCATAATAATCAGTAATAGGATTTATAACACATCGCCAGCTACTTGATATTCTGATTGTTTTCTTGTTCACTTTGTTTATATCCATTATGTTACACTTGTTTTATATGTAATTAATTGTATATCTACTCTTGAATTATGCCTGAAATGGTGTAATATTGTAAGCCACATTGAGCCTGCAAATAGGTGGGAAAATGTGGGGTACAAATACAACAAATAAATAAATAAATAAAATTGCTGCTCCTGCTGAATACACATGAACTCTTGCATGTCCTTATACGGTTTTTTTTCCCCAAAAGGCTCCATATTTTGCAACTCCTTTTGTAAAATACCACCAGAACTGAACACATTCCCAAATTCTATATATTCTTGCTCACACAATTTAATTGAGTAATGAGCCAATAACTAGCAATACTTGGATAGTAACAACCAGTTATTGCAATTAATTGGTTCCAGTTAGGATTTGCACAATGCATCTTGCTAAGCGCTATTCTGTAAAGATGTGCATGCAAATTATGTAGCATGCAACTGAAAAGGGGGTGTGGGCATGAAAGGGGCAGGGCAGGGGCGTTCACTAAAGATGCTGCAGTATTATAGAATTCATGGGATAGCGCCTAATTTGCAGGCTTCAATTGGTGTAAATACTTTCACCCAAAGTTGAGTGTGGATCCCAGCATCACTCAGTAATCTTTTTTTAATCTTCAATACAGAGGAATAAAATATACATAGAAAATGTTTCCACAAATCACAACACTGGTTCAAAAGCTATAGTATCCAGTATATGAACAATAACAACAACAGCAACATCAAGGAGGTCATGGTTGTCTAGTTAAGTCAAGCAGGAAAAATTCCATTTCTAATGTTAAAAGCAGCCACCCTCCCGACAAGTGGTATAAATTGTCCCAGAAACTCCTCTGAGCCGACATTTCAATTTTGAAAAAAAATTGAAACTAACCACAGCCAAATGATAACACTTACACCCATCCAATGTCCCGATCAATCGCTCACGCAATCATACATCATTCATCCCCCGATCCCCCCCTTGGGTTGGGTGCTTAAGGGGACATGCCATAGGGCCATATAGTGCAGTTTGACTAGTTTATTGGTAGTACAATACATACTTATTTCAAATTTTGCCATTTCCTACATTCTTTGCTCCCATCTGTGAAATGCCACCACCTCCCCAGATGCCCAATATTGTAGTATTGTTTTCTTTACAAATAAAAGGGATATATATATACAGTGGGGGAAATAAGTATTTGATCCCTTGCTGATTTTGTAAGTTTGCCCACTGACAAAGACATGAGCAGCCCATAATTGAAGGGTAGGTTATTGGTAACAGTGAGAGATAGCACATCACAAATTAAATCCGGAAAATCACATTGTGGAAAGTATATGAATTTATTTGCATTCTGCAGAGGGAAATAAGTATTTGATCCCCCCACCAACCAGTAAGAGATCTGGCCCCTACAGACCAGGTAGATGCTCCAAATCAACTCGTTACCTGCATGACAGACAGCTGTCGGCAATGGTCACCTGTATGAAAGACACCTGTCCACAGACTCAGTGAATCAGTCAGACTCTAACCTCTACAAAATGGCCAAGAGCAAGGAGCTGTCTAAGGATGTCAGGGACAAGATCATACACCTGCTCAAGGCTGGAATGGGCTACAAAACCATCAGTAAGACGCTGGGCGAGAAGGAGACAACTGTTGGTGCCATAGTAAGAAAATGGAAGAAGTACAAAATGACTGTCAATCGACAAAGATCTGGGGCTCCACGCAAAATCTCACCTCGTGGGGTATCCTTGATCATGAGGAAGGTTAGAAATCAGCCTACAACTACAAGGGGGGAACTTGTCAATGATCTCAAGGCAGCTGGGACCACTGTCACCACGAAAACCATTGGTAACACATTACGACATAACGGATTGCAATCCTGCAGTGCCCGCAAGGTCCCCCTGCTCCGGAAGGCACATGTGACGGCCCGTCTGAAGTTTGCCAGTGAACACCTGGATGATGCCGAGAGTGATTGGGAGAAGGTGCTGTGGTCAGATGAGACAAAAATTGAGCTCTTTGGCATGAACTCAACTCGCCGTGTTTGGAGGAAGAGAAATGCTGCCTATGACCCAAAGAACACCGTCCCCACTGTCAAGCATGGAGGTGGAAATGTTATGTTTTGGGGGTGTTTCTCTGCTAAGGGCACAGGACTACTTCACCACATCAATGGGAGAATGGATGGGGCCATGTACCGTACAATTCTGAGTGACAACCTCCTTCCCTCCGCCAGGGCCTTAAAAATGGGTCGTGGCTGGGTCTTCCAGCACGACAATGACCCAAAACATACAGCCAAGGCAACAAAGGAGTGGCTCAGGAAGAAGCACATTAGGGTCATGGAGTGGCCTAGCCAGTCACCAGACCTTAATCCCATTGAAAACTTATGGAGGGAGCTGAAGCTGCGAGTTGCCAAGCGACAGCCCAGAACTCTTAATGATTTAGAGATGATCTGCAAAGAGGAGTGGACCAAAATTCCTCCTGACATGTGTGCAAACCTCATCATCAACTACAGAAGACGTCTGACCGCTGTGCTTGCCAACAAGGGTTTTGCCACCAAGTATTAGGTCTTGTTTGCCAGAGGGATTAAATACTTATTTCCCTCTGCAGAATGCAAATAAATTCATATACTTTCCACAATGTGATTTTCCGGATTTAATTTGTGATGTGCTATCTCTCACTGTTACCAATAACCTACCCTTCAATTATGGGCTGCTCATGTCTTTGTCAGTGGGCAAACTTACAAAATCAGCAAGGGATCAAATACTTATTTCCCCCACTGTATATATATATATATATATATATATATATATTCTTTTTGGCAGAGAAAGGTTCTGGGCCAGTAAACTTGTTTGATCTCTCAGCAACAATGCACAGTAATCCCACTCAATCTGTTTGTGAACCACCTTTGGAAAGACCTGGTTCCATAATGTTAACATGGGACATTCCAGGAAGGAGTGTGTCAGCATTACTCTACCAGATTTACATTTAAGATGTGTTCTTCCCTCCCATAGGCCTATTAGTGACAGCCTTTACCCTGGAAAGGTATGCTCTGTGAAGTATCTTAAACTGTGTCTCCTGTAGGTCTCCTGACCTGACCATCTCATATAGGGAGGAGATCAGCTGTAGAAACTGGGGGCGCATATAGTTCTTCCCCACCTCCCTACTCCACTTATTCATCCCCAGGTCCAAATAATTGAGAGGCATAAAGGCGCATTAAGTATGTGTGTATTCTATAAGTCATGATTCTGCCTGTACTCAGGTTGTGTGAAAGTGTTCACCTTCTTGTCATTGTGCATGCTTTATGCACGTAACCCTTTGATAATTTTATAATCCCTTTTCTTTGTCTAAAAAGGCTTTATGCCTCAAGGAATCATTCATAAAATTATCCTCTATATCAACTAATTTGCCCTAGGTATCAATGTACATAGAAAAAATATTCTTAAGTTCTGTTTACCACAGCAGTACTAAAGCATTATGGTTTTTAAACCAGTGGGGTCTTCATGGGGTTTTGTTTTTAAATACACTTGCATAGATGTGGATTTTTAAACCTATATTTCTCAAATACAGATTTTGAAAGTGGTGTTTCACTTTGTCCATCAAAGAACTACAGATTTTGCTTTTAAAATCATTAGTGAGCGCTACAATGCCTGACCTCAAGCTTCAGGAAATTTGCCATCTTGCTGTAACTATTTACCTCAAGCCACATGTAGTCATAAAGCTTTCCATTTGCTTTAAAGGCTAAGGGGTCCTTTTACTAAGGTGCACTAATGGATTTAGTTTGTGCTAACAAATTAGTGTGCATTAAGTGCGATGTTGCCCACAGGTATATAATGGGCTGTTTGGTGAGTGGAGGAGTGGCATAGTGATTAGAGCACTGGTCTTGCAATCCAGAGGTTGCTGGTTCAAATCCCACTGCTGCTCCTTGTGATCTTGGGCAAGTCATTTAACCCTCCATTGCCTCAGGTACAAACTTAGATTGTGAGCCCTCCTGGGACAGAGAAATATCCAGAGTACCTGAATGTAATTCACCTTGAGCTACTACTGAAAAGGTGTGAGCAAAATCTAAATAAATAAAATCTAGTGTAACTTAAATTGCATGTACAAATCTGGTCATATTCCAGATTTGCACATGCCACTTAAGCAATTATTGACACTAATTGGCCTTAATTAGAATTTACAAGCAGAACTGTCTAAGCACATTCTGCAACATGATGTGCATAAATTATAGGTCACATAGTTAAAAACGGGGTTTGGCCATGGGCGTGGAATGGGCAGGTTGTGGGCATTTCTCAAATTTATGTGTGTTGTTATAGAATACACCCAGTCTGCGCCTGATTTAGGCATTGAGATTTGCACCAAGTTTTACTTGACGTAACTGCCCAAATTTAGTCACACAGACGGGTGCTCAGTGTATTCTATAATCCGCATGGAAATTTACGCTTATTCTATAAAGCACGCCTAAATTTAGGTGTACTTTATAAAATATACCTAGGCATATTTTTTTAGGCACGGATTTTTCAGTCATATATAGGTTCTAGTCTTTAGCATGCATTAAATCTGTTAGCACACCTTAGTTAAAATGACCCCTAAGTTTGGATCTGACCACAAGTATTTATTTATTTATTTGCCTCAGATTATTTACAATGTAGCAAAAATGGTCTAAACATATTTGAGGATAAAAAATTAAACATTGTTTCTCCTTTATTGATCTCAGAAACCACAAAAACCCAATTGTTTCAGTGCTTAATGATTTTTTAAAAAGATTGAGAGAGCTACTCGTCAGAATACAGGGAATTGGCAGGGCCAGAGGCCATTAGTTTATTTAAAAATCAAAGGAAAGTTTCTTTGTTTCCATGGGAAAAGATGTGAAACTTTATCTGAATAAATTAATGTAATGACAAAATGAAATTTGTAAAACTATATATTAGGCATCAAGCTCCTGCATCAGGCGTCAAATAAAGTGGTCCAACCTCATAGAAATGATACGAACCTCTCTCATAACAACACAGTTGCTTTAAAACACAAGGCTTCTCAATCACAAACTGCTTCAGGTCAGCTCCTCCACTTTATTTGACCCCTATCGCAGGTGCTTGACGCCGAAACACAGCCCAGGTCAGGTCTGTCAATAAAGGACTTTTGTTTATCCCAAGCTTGACGGCCCTTGTTACTTCTTTTTTTACCTTTGTTGCTGTGTGCTTCGACCCTCTCTCTGTTGCTGTGCTAAAAAATATATATTAGACATATACTTCGCTGTTCATAGAAACAGGAATATGTGAACAACAGATACAAAAATGGAAAGTAGAACTGCAGAAGATAGGCAAGTGCCTTTTCTTGCTTTTTAAAAAACTTTCCTTTGTTTAGTCATGTCCATACTGTCTCTTGTCTTTATTC
The DNA here is from genome assembly GCF_901765095.1 of Microcaecilia unicolor. Classification (NCBI taxonomy): domain Eukaryota; kingdom Metazoa; phylum Chordata; class Amphibia; order Gymnophiona; family Siphonopidae; genus Microcaecilia; species Microcaecilia unicolor. Next base: position 391,826,527 of record NC_044033.1, on the reverse strand, counting down.
AGAATGGGTTTAGTGATGTAAAGATAGAGGACACCGCCAAGGGCCACATCGTTCTCCTTCAAGAGGCCGAAACCCTTATTCAAATTGAAGAGGACTCGACCCACATCATCTGTGATAATGATGAGACGCTGCGGATAAAACTACGGGACCTTGTTCTGAAATTCCTACAAAAGTTTTAACCTTCACCACCAAACTTCTGCGTGTTTACTGTTCTCACAGAAGACTTCATATTGGCCTACGAACACACCAGAATTCTACAATACAAGCTGTTTTTTAATAGTTTCGCAGGGCAGTTCCCCATATTTTTGTATTCCTCAGACATGTTTTAGTGAATTCATGTTTATCATGAAAACTCTCTTTACAGGATGGAAAATTTCTCCCTATTCTTTACCAGCAATTTTGAAACTCATAGGAGATGAAATTTAATATGGAATGAAGATGATACATGTATATAGTATTTACTTCTGTTCTGCAGTTGTGACTTAAGCTATTTTTGTACTTATAGTTGTACCTTGAACTTGGATCTGAAGGGTTTTTTTTAGAAATAACATTTTTATTAAAGTTAAACAGCATATGATCAACAAATGATAATATGACTGATGATGTCGCTGCTTGTGGATTGGTTTGCACATAGCAATGTCACCAATATGTGGTAGTTAGTTGTTTTTCTTGGGATAGAGGAATTGGGGATTAATTGCATTTCAGTTATTTAGAAAAAAAATAAAATTGATTTTTACAACCATATTGCAGGAAGGTATGAAGATATAAAATATTTTGAGGAATAAAAAGCTAGATTATTCTCCATCAAAGTAATGAATACTGCTTCGTCATTCGTCATATTTCACCTTTATTTGATATGCCTCATAGTCATATCCACAGATTTACTGAGATGGGTAGTCAGTGTAAATACCATGGAAAGGAACTTGGGAAATTGGATTTTAGGCTCTCAAATATGTATATAATGGGCCTGATATTCAGCTGGCAGTGATCAGTGTTTTGCTGACCTAAACACAGAAATTCTATGCTAGGTCATGTCTGGGTGTTGGCATTGAATTTCCGGATTTCTGGAGCCGGCTAATGCATAGCTGGATAAGTGTGATTATTCAGCACTTAACTGGCTACAGGTTACAGCATAGGACTGACTTTTATACGGTCCTGTTTATGTGGTTAACCTGGCCGGTAAAGTGTTGAATATTGTTCTTAACCAGCTATGTGTTAGCCAGCTCCAGAAACCTGGAAACTCAATGAATATCAGCATTTAACTGGCCAAATGATTACTTCAGTAGTCCAAAAAAGGACAACAGAAATGACAACCAGTCATGGGGCATAAAGTCAGGAAAACTTTATTCAAAGCACCAACAATGTAGACCCGACACAAGCCATGTCTTGGTGGGCGCAGCCACGTGCATTAGGGGGTCACAAATCTTACTATATTAAACATAAATAAAATGTATGAATGAAACAATCTCTCTATATAAAATGCACCTCCAACGTTCTAATGAAGCCTCGAGTCTCCCAACGTTCTAAAATGTCATGGTGTAGATTGCATTTTCTCCATGAGTGTCTGCCCCGCCCTCACGTCAAATGTGATGACGTTGAGGGCGGAGCAGTTACACTCCACGAATCGCATCGCCCACCCGTTCGTGACGTCAAACGCATCACCTGGAAGAAAGAAGGGAGGACTACCATCGCCCCGCCCTCGTGTCACAACGCGATGACGTCGAGGGTGGAGCACTGATACGGGAGGAAGCGAGGGAGGAAAGCAGCATGAACGTGGGAGGGAGGGAGCGAGCCAGCCTGAATGCGGGAGAGAGAGAGGGAGGCTGGCAGGCAGCCTGGTCGCAGAGAAGGGAGGGAACGAGCAAGCCAGCCTGTACGTGGGAGGGAGGGAGCCAGCCTGAACATGGCAGTGGGAGGGAGGGCCACGACCCTGCAAGGCGAAGGCAGGGGGGCCATGACAGTGAAGCTGGGAGGGGGGAGGACAACGAATTGCATCGCCCACCCGATTGTGACGTCATACACATTGCCTGCAAGAAATAAGGGAGGAGTACCATCGTCCCGCCCTCACGTAACAACGCGATGACGTCGAGGGCGGAGCACTGACACGGGAGGGAGCAAGCCAGCCTGAATGTGGGAGGGAGGGAGGCAGGCAGGCAGCCAGCCTGATCGTCGGAGGAAGGGAGGGAACGAGCCAGCCAGCCTGAATGGAAGGAGCGAGGGAGGGAGCCAGCTTGAACGTGGCAGTGGGAGGGAGCCAGCTTGAATGTGGCAGTGGGAGGGAGGAAGGGCCACGACCCTGAAAGGTGGAGGAGGGGGGGCCATGACACTGAAACTGGGAGGGGAGGGGAAGGGGGGAGGAGGGCGGGAGACGGAGGGGGGGCCCCTGCCACACACTCTCATTCTTTCTCACACACACAGCCTCACACTATGTCACACACATTCACTCTTGTCTCTCTCACACAGTCACTCTCACACACACTCTGTCAAACATACACATTCCGATGAAAACCTTGCTAGCGCCCGTTTCATTGGTCTCAGAAACGGGCCTTTTTTACTAGTAAATAAATAAATTATATCTCAAATTGACATCGTAAATCAAATCAACATAAGACATCTTTAAAAACCTTATTATGAAGGCATGAAAAGTTATAATAAAAATTGTCATATGTACTGAGAGAACACATCCATCGATACAATGAGATCACACACAGAAAATTCAAAACTTATTAAGAATCCAAAATCATAGAATATGAGTGTTTAAATAGAGCATAACAGTAAACCATGGACACAGACATGATGCAAGACTTTGCCATCAGGTCAGCCCCAAAACAGATAGTTTTTAGTACGGCACTAACCAGTTAAGTGACACTGAAAACTGGCAGTTAGCCCCGACCAGGCAATTTAACTGGCCAGGAGCCATTTCTGGCTAGTTAAATCGCTTTGAATATTGACCCCAATATATTTATAAAATACATATACCAGTAATTTTAATATATTCTGGCTCCTAAGCACATTTTTAGGCAATAGTGCCTATTAGTGAGGCTCGACTGTATGCAAAGGCATAAAAATAGATACCTCATAAAGCCCCTCCTCCCTAACCGGACATACTTTACCATGCTGTTTCACATGTTTGCCAAATGGAGGAAGGGGAACATTCAGTATTTTGCCATGCAACAAGTATGCACTTTTCATCTGGCAATGGTGGCACTTGAGGCAAGTTCATGGGACTGCATTAACCTTTATGGACATATCCATGTTTACCTCATACAGATCTGCACTTTGCTGTCAGGTGGCAGGTTTGTTTTACTGCTGGAGCCTAATCTATCGAAGTGGTAAATCCTTCTCTTAAAAAGAAAGAAATGGAATCAGACTTTCTTGAGTATGCATTTAGCAGAGTTTTCTATTTTAAGAAATATATCAAGCTCTATTGAAGCAGAAAGCAGCAATCAGGATCCTGGTGTCTGCGATTGCTCTGCAGAGGCTCTTGAAAAATAGCATTATTGATTGCTTCTTTTAATGGTTTGATGTTATACTTCATTACACATCGAGAACACTGAATGACAGGACACTTGACTTGTCAGCAGCCAAACACAATCATTTTTCATTGATATAGGTTGCAGACTATTTTGGCATCATAGAGACAAGAAAAGCATCATATCTGCTGGGTCTGTTCACAAATAAAGCAGATAGGTCAACAGCCCAAATGTAAAGAGTCTTTATTATTATTATTATTACATTTGTACCCCGCACTTTCCCACTCAAAGCAGGTTCAATGCGGCTTACATAGTAAAAGGAATACAGAATATTATTATTAGAGGGTAAAAGTAAAATATATCAGAATAAAAGGCAAGATGAATAGGTAGAAATAGGCAATGGAGAGGGGAGTGAGATGGGAGATATAGTTAGGGTTAATGTCGTTATCATGGGATATGTGTAGGTAGATGGTTCATTAGATGGTACATTAGATTAGTCAGGGTCATTTGGATAGTCTTGCTTGAATACATAGGTTTTAGTGCTTTCCGGAAGGGTAGGTAATCGCAGATTGATTGGATAGATCTGGGGAGAGCATTCCAGAGTCAGCTGCCTAGGAATGAGAAGTTAGATCTATAATAGGTCTTGTATTTGATTCTTTTGCAGTTAGGGTAATGTAGGTTGAGGTAATTTCGCGAAGCTTCAGACATGTTTCTGGTAGGAAGGTCAATCAGATTAAGCATATAGTCCGGAGATTCACAGTGGATAATCTTGTAGATTAATGTGTGGACCTTGAAGTTGATTCGCTCTTTGATAGGGAGCCAGTGAAGCTTTACACGAAGAGGGTTTGCGCATTCAAAACGTGATTTGCCAAAAATGAGTCTCGCTGCTGTATTTTGGGCAGTTTGAAGTTTTTTCAAGATATGGGCCCTGCAGCCAAGGAAAATGCTATTACAGTAATCTACATGGGTAAGTACCATGGATTGTACTAAATTCTGGAAAGTTTTCAGGGGAAGATAGGGTTTTACACGTTTCAATATCCACTTCATATTGAACATTTTCTTTGTAGTGGATGTAGCATGATTTTCAAGTGAATGGTGGTTGTCTAGAGTCACTCCAAGGATTTTCAGGTTGTCGGAAATAGGGATTGTGATGTCTGAAGTTTTAAGGATAGATGGGAGGGGTGCAGAGTGTTGAGAGGATTAGGCTTTGTGTTTTTTCTTTGTTCAATTTCATCCTAAAGGCGTTGGCCCAGGAGGTCAAGATGTTCATGCCCGTGGATATTATGTCAGATTTCAGTAAGATTAGATTTAAAGGGAATGAATATGGTGACATCATCAGTGTAAATGAACGGGTTAAGACCATGTCTGAACAGAGCTTTGGCAAGTGGGATCATCATAAGATTAAAGAGTATCGGTGATAAAGGGAATCCTTGAGGTACACCGCAATCAGGCGTCCAGGAAGTTGAAATGTTTGATGATGATTTAACTTGATAAGATCTTGAGGTGATGAAGCCTTCTATCCAATTAATAATATTTCCACCGATTCCAAGTTTATCCAGTAATTTGGTTAGAATATTTTGATTTACCATGTCAAATGCACTGGATAAGTCAAATTGTAGAAGGAGGATGTTATTTCCGAATGACATTTCTTGTTTGAATTTGGATATTAGAGTTAGAAGGATGGGTGGAAACCTTGCATTTGTGAGTATGGGCAGAGTTAGGATCCTCTAGATGTAGATTCAAGTCACCAATTAATAGAACATTGGAATTATTGGTGCAGGTGTTTGATATAAAGTCCATGAAGTAGGATTGGTTATTATTCCAGTTAGAGGGAGGTCTGTAAAATAGGATGGTTAGGTGGTCACACAACATTGGACTTTGAAGTTTAATAGATGCGATTTCAAGTTGTGGTGTAAAGGTTTCAGATATAGATTCAACAGAAAAGCTTGATTTGTAAATAAGCGCTATGTCTCCACCTCTCTTCTCCTTCCTGATCCAGTGTAAGGTTTTATAGCCAGGGGGCATAGATCGAGTGTGATGGGATCTTTGGGTCGCGGATCCAGGTTTCTGTGATAAATAAGAGGTCCAGATTGTCTGATTTAATCCAATCTGTGAGGATTTCCGTTTTGTTAACTGCTGATCTTGCATTGTTATATCCTACATGGATGATGAGATATGGCTCATCCACTAAGGTTGATGGATGGATATTGATGAGTTGTCTTGATGTAGATAATTTGGATTTAGGTGAGATTGTCTTTGTTTTAAGCAATATCTGTCTGGTGATTGGTTTCTTTGGTTGTTAATTGGGCGTGGGGATGAGGTTGGCTTGGTTGCTTTTTTGTGGTGGTGGAGAACTGGAATAACATAGATTTCCGAGGGAGAGGCGGTGAATGTTGCATGGATGAACATGAATGCATGGATGAGTATGAGTATTTTTAGGAGGAACATGTTGATGGGATGTTATGGTTGTTTGGGAATGTGTGAATTAGAGAAAAATAGGAGGGTAATAGAGGCAATAGATTGAGTGATGGAACTATGAAGAATCACAGTAAAAGTATATATTCTGTGTTACTGGGACACAGGACTAGAGACTATGTCAAGATATTGTACAATATACAGCATCAAATATACACAATCGTCAAAGTTGGAAATCGTGTCAAGATATAAACATTCAAAGCATATATAGCAAATAAGAATTAAACAGAGCAGTATAGTATTAGAACAAACAAGAGAGTACACAGTTCAATATAGCATCAGAACATACACAATATAGCATGTACAGTAAATGGAAACATTAAACAGTATAATAAAGCCTTAGATTATATATATATATATACTGCAAAAATATTGTGATATGTGTGATCAGTATTATTTATTCACTGTTAAAATCAATTTATCAAACAAAACAAAAATCATGATTTATTCACTCTTAAAATCAAACAAGAACTGAATAGCCAGACTGGGTCAGTCCGTTTAGCCCAGTATCCTGCTTCCAACAGTAGCCAATCCAGGTCACAAGTAATCGGCAAGATCCCAAAGAGTAGCAACATTCCATGCTACCAATCCCAGAGGAACAAAATTGCAGTATAAAGACCAGTATCCAGTGTATATCTTCACAGCACTATCTTCTTAGTCCTAATTTGACATGTTTCAGCATTCCACCTGCATCAGGGGTACACTTCAGTCATAAAACTGCATACATCCTAGGGGCAGCAAAGGGTGGCAAAGAAAAAGAATACATCAAGATAAGAAGAAAATAAAACAGCATTACTAAAGAAAGCATAAATAAATGCAAACAAAAACCATATTTATGTATTTAACACATTTATACCCCACATTTTCCCACTAGTTGTAGGCTCAATGTGGCTTACACAATACCGTAGTGCAGGCTACAGTTAGTAAAATAAAATTAAACAATGTGATAATAAGATAGTAATCGTATATGCAACGTATAAAACAACAGAGATAATAAAAGATAATTAAAGATAATAGAGTCCATGAATTTTGCTGTAACAAAGAAGAAGTAAGTTAGGTTGAGTCTGGAAGGTAAGCCTTCTTGAACAGGGTGGTCTTCAGTAATTTCCTGAAATTTAGATGGTTCCCAGCATATCTTACCCCAAGGGTACATATATATCAGGACATCATGAATAGAAGTCCAAAGCCATGTACAAAAGGGCCCTTTTTTAACAAAGCTTTTTGGGGGGTCTTTTACTAATGTGTGCTACAGTTTTTAGCTTATGCTAAAAATGAGTGGGGCCCTTTTACAAAGGTGTGCCAAAAGGTGGCTGCTGCATGCTGGACCATTTCTCCACTGCATCTGGAAAAAGGGGGGGGGGGGGTTGGGGGGAGGGATGGACCATCATTAGTGTTTCCAGAGTCAGAATTGGTGTCTTGTCTAGGATAGTCCATCTCTGTCTGGCTGCTACCCCCATACTGATGATGTTGACTTCCTACTTACTGCTGTAGTCATCTCACGCAGGGTTCCAGCTACTTGGCTCAGCAACAGTCAAACACCAGAGGATCCCTGCTTGATATCCTCCATTGCTCACAGACCTCACTGCACATTGCCCAGATACAGACCTAGTGGTCAAATGTTTGCTCCTGCCTGAATGGAAAAGAATTTTCTTTTGGGCCAAGCAAGACCTGTCTTGTTCATGGTGATTGTGCCATTACCAACATCTGCTTCTAATTCTTGCACCCTTGGTGTCAGAAAACTGCTTAGTTCTTGTTTTTCCCAACCAGAAGGGAGGCAGGAGATTGCTTCTGACCCAACCTTTGCACCTTACCATCTTCACTGAAGGCCTAAAACAATCTCAGAGCTGTAACATGAACACAGCTGTTCATTAGCCATCTCAGACCCCAGCTATCTACCCTAAAGTTCTGTGCATTATAACACAATTCATCTGATAGCATCAGCATATGTGGAGAGACATACCATCAAAATAAAAGTGCTGTGAAAAAGTTGACCCTAATTTAGTATTACTACTTAGAAATTAGAGTTCAGGCCCATCAGAGCCACAGTGGTATGAATTAAAGCCCTCCTGACATATATGCAATTAAAAATATTTAAAGTTTCTTTAAACATGTAGGCCTGCAGCACTCAGTTTTGCTCATGCATTTGTGCTCACATTTCTTATTCAAGCTGAGTGGAAACAGCAAAATTGCCAACACAGTGCAGTCTTGCTCTATATCGTATAAGCTAACTTAGCAGTACCTACACACCCCATAGCTATGGACAATCTTGCAAAGTGGCATAGAGAAGAGCATGGCTCTGATACCACCAGTGACTGTTCCTACAGTTGGATCCTGGAATGGGCTGACATGGTCAAGAAAAGGAGAAACAAGAAGGCTGGTAGACTTAATAAAATGCTCCCAGGAACATAGCTCCCTTACCTTGTGTACAGAGCCCCCCCCCCCCAAAGCCCACTACCCACAACAGTACACCACTACCATAGCCATTATGGGTGAAGGGGGCACCTAGATGTGGGCACAGTGGGTTTGTGGTGAGGTTTGGAGAGCTCGCTGTTTCCTCCACAAATGTAACAGGTAGGGGGGTATGGGCCTGGGTCCGCCTGTCTGAAGTGCACTGCAATACCCACTAAAACTGCTCCTGGGACCTGCATGCACTGTCATGGACCTGAGTATGACAACTGAGGCTGGCACGAAATATGTTTAAAGATGTTTTTTGAGGGTGGGAGGGGGTTAGTGACCACTGGGGGAGTAACGGGAGGTCATCCCCGATTCTCTCCAGTGGTCATCTGGCACCTTTTTGTGCCTTTGTCATAAGAAAAACAGGTCCAGGTAAAAACGTCGAAGTGTTCGTCAGGGATGTCTTTGTTTTTTTCGATTATGGGTCAAGGACGTCCAAGTGTTAGACGTGCCCAAGTCCCACCTTCGCTACGCCTCCGACACGCCCCCTTGAACTCTGGCCATCCTTGCGACGGAGTGCAGTTGGAGACGTCCTAAATCGGGTTTCGATTATACCAATTTGGACGTCCCTGGAAGGACGTCCATCTTCCGATTTATGTCGAAAGATGGATGTCCTTCTCTTTCGAAAATTAGTCCAAAAGATGGATATGATAGAGCAAGAGGAGGTAGACAATAAGGGGACTAATTTAAAGAAAGTTGCACATGAAGTCAGAAAGGTGCTTGAGTATTATCTCAGGGTAGGAGTGGATAAGCATGTCCTGTTATAGTATGTGCAGCTGGCGTCACTACTTGTGTGTGTGACTAGCAAGTTAGGTGCCCTTTTACTAAGCCGTGTATGTGTGTCTACGTGGGTCAATTTTGAACTACCACCCGGCTACCACGTGGCTCGGGTGGTAATTTCATTTTTTACATGTATCCACTAAGTGCGCTGGAAATTTTCTAGCACGTGGCGCTAATTGGACAGTAATCGGCATTGTACGGATGTAGACCATTACCGCCCGGTCAATGTGTGAGACCTTACTGCTAGATCAATGGATGGCAGTAAGGTCTTAGGCCCAAAATGGATGCACACCAATTTTTATTTTGCCACACGTCCATTTTCAGCCCCCCCAAAAGAGGCCTTTTTTGCAGGGGCACTGAAAAATGGACCTGTGCGTGTCCAATACATGCATCTACACCAGCACAGGTCATTTTTCGGCGCACCTTAGTAAAAGGACCCCTTAGTTACTTCTTCCATTAAAGTCCTGGATTAAGAGCCAAGCGCTTTCACCTACTTCCTGAAGTACAGGTAATCTTGTATTAAGCAAAACCTTTCAGCTACTCCGGAGAAACTGCACTGGTGGGTATTACACATTGTGTGAAGTCCTTTGGAGACAGTGTGCTTGCAGATATTCTTTTGGAGGACCTTAGTGACCTCGGAAGTGTGTAGAGGGAGATCCTGTTCTTCAAGTACTCTGGGTCATTTCCTTTAAGGGCCTTGAAGATCAGATATAGTGTATGGGTGTAGGAAGCAAGGCAAGAGGAGTATCTGCCCCCTCTGGATTTCTTAGCTGCTTGCTATTGCCATTATTCCCCTCCACTCAAGCATTCTAAAACATTCTATCCCATTGTATATAAGGCAATTCTCAGTGCTATTGAGTAATATAAAAAATAATTTTTCCATCACTGGAAAATTCCTCCCTATGTCCATGCTTTGGTGCAGGTATTAGATAAACTGCAGAGGTTTTGTGGCAGCTGGAGCTTTTTAAATATATTTTGTGACAATCCAGTGTACCAGGAATTGAGTTCTGTCACTCCTATTCCATGACCTGAAGTAGCCAAGGACCTCTTTTATCAAGCCACGCTAGCGGTCCCCAGTGGGGTAATGCCAACATTGCTCATTCACTTTGAATGAGCTTCATCAGCATTGCCGAAGGGGAACCACGAGCACAGCTTGATAAGAGGCCCTACATTTTTCTGTGATAGTAAAAGGCTGAAACTAATGTACACATCGCTATTAACAGAAATAGCTGCAGTAAATTATATCCAACGCTTCATACTAAGGGTATTTTCCAAAACAATCCCTACATTTTATAGTGAGGAAGAGAAAAGTCCCATCTGAAGAATAGGTTCAAATTATAGAGAGAAGATGGTCTCTCAACCCATGGAGCCTCAGAATAGTATTTCTAGCAATCAGGGTAATTGTAAGAAAAAGGAAACTTGTATAGATAGACATGTTTTAAAAAATAGCTGGATCTTGTGTAGGTAACCATACTTACAAGATAAAATGGCAATTTTCCAGATGATTTGTGGAAATTTCTTTTGAAACTAAGGGGCCCTTTTTACAGAGTTGTAGTAAGCACTAATGCGTGCTTACTACAGAAAAAAATGGCACACTGAGGCGTTCCGTGGTAATTTTGCCATGTGCATAAAAAATATTTTTTATTGTTTGGTGCAGGGGGCAGGTCTGGAGAAGTGGAGAGTGGGCATGTTCTGGGCTAACTGGTTAGCACAGGTACATTGCCGCATGCTAATTAGCATAGGTTTAGTGTGCGAGTCCCTACCGCCTACTAAATAGGTGGCAGTAGAAACTCGTGCCCTAATGGCCACGAATTAATGTGAGCATCAGTGCAAGGCCATTATTGAAAAGTTCAGAAAATCAGCCAATTTACTTCAGTAGTAAAAATGACCTTAGTGCATGGGAATGACCTGCTTAAGGGTGTGCTACGGCCATTTTGTTTTGTTTTTACAGCTGTTCGGTAAAAGACCCCTAAGACATTAGGTAGATTTGCACTGGTAGTTTTAAAAGGGCTGAAGTTTGACATTCGGTCTGTTGATAACCATGAGGTAAAGACGAGGAAAGTACGGAAAAAATGGGGATAAAGGGGATAATTCATGTGTTAAATGGAAAGATTTGTTTCATATTTTATGTAAATGACAAGTATTGTTGACCCAAAAAAAACGAATGGGCAGACAACAGCTAGAGGTAACAATACTACAATGTGTACTTAGGATACCAAATGGTACATAGATATTATCTCATGACTAATACCCACCTTCAGGCCTGCCTACTTTGTTAAAGGGGATGTGGGGAACAGGGCACAACACTGCAGGTTTGGTAGACTTGTCTAAAGATTAAACAATATTGTTTTTTAACCAGGGACAAGGAGAGAGAGATACTGAGGCATCCAAGAGTTCAGTTACTGGTTCTCCCAGTGGGTGACAAAACCCAGAATATGGTAGCAGAAAAGAACCACTAGTTCCGTCTAGTCTGCCTGTCTCTAGTTGATCCAGGCCTTTCCCTCATTTCTTCATCTTAAGGAATCCTCTGTGTAGCTCATGTTTTCTTGAATTCTGTTGTATTTCTGTGTACACTACCTTCCCATGTGTTTACCACTCTTTCCAGGAAGAAACATTTCCTGATGTTGCTGCTGAATCTATCCCCCTTGGAACCTGACAACATTGATAGCTTGGTCTATCACATTCTTTCCTCTATAAAATAATAAAAAAATCTCTTCCATTACGAGGGGCAGGCTGACCATATGGGCAACCAGGCAGTTCCCGAGGGCCCAGAGGATCTTTCTCTCTGCTGCCCCACGCACACACACTACAGCCCCCTGTGCCTCAGTGGGCCCTTCCCTGTCTTACCTTAAGTATTGCCATACTGGGAAAGACCAAAGGTCCATCGAGCCCAGCATCCTGTTTCCAACAGTGGCCAATCCAGGTCACAAATACCCGGCAAGATCCCTTGAAAGGCCCTGGTGATCTAGTGGCATCTACAAGGGTGGAAAAGAACCCCACTCTTTCCTGCCTGCTACCGCTACTCTGCCCAGTACCACCATGTTTTAAAAATGTCTGGTGAGACTGCTGAGATCCATGAGATGTCTCAGAAGCCATTTTGAAAACATGGCAGTGACGGGCAGAGTAGCAGCAGCGGGCAGGAAAGAGTGGGGTTCTTTCCTGCCCCCAACGAAGACACTAGACTACCAAGGCCCTGCAAGGGCCTTCTGAGGCTCAGGGATCTGGGGTGCGTGGGAGGGGGAGCAGTGGTTGGGGAGCTATGGTGTAAGAGAGGGGGTGGCTGCAGCAGCAGTCGTGGTGGCAGGGGCAGCAGTGTGGCAGACAGCGGCCAGGGAGAGCCTAATGACCTTCTGTGCTTGGGGGCCCAGATCACCATCAGTCTGCCCCTGTCCTTTACCGATACTTTAAGGTACTTAATTTGAATGGCTCTGTCATATTCTCCCCCCACCCCCCCTAGACCCAGCCACACTCTTCTATGTGAAGTTTCACCAATGAACTGCATGGATGCATTCTCACTTCCCACCCTCTTTTTTCTTCTTCCATCAAAAGCTATTGAGTAGTACCAGCAGGATTCTCTCTCTCATTATTCTTTGTGCACATAGTTGTGGATTTATATCAGAAGACAAGAAGAAGAAATACATCTTGTCATTGTTACTTCTCCTCAAAATAGATGCTAATTAGAATATTTCTTTTTTAGCTAAGATGCTGTTACTTAATGTGTTTTACAATAAAATTTAAATGAAAAAATGAATGTGGGCTTTAATTACGATGATTCATTCACTGTGACAATGCAAACTGCTCCTGTACTTATTTTTGATTCAAGCAGGTTATAGTCATCTAAACAAATATAATTTTTGTAGGGGAAATATCAGCAAAGAATAATCCAGCAATTCCATTTAATCATAAATTCCCAACTCTGCCACATGTCCTGAGGGATAACAAAGTGAAACTACAGAAAGGCTTGTGATGTGCCTTCTTTGGTTCTTCAGACATTTTTAGGTAATAAAGTGGGATTGAATCCTGACCGTTCAATTAAGTCGCACAAGCATTTTTGCCTGATGATCACTGAATCACACGTGCTCTGGGCTATAGCTGCTAAGTAAGCTGGCCAAGTCTGTGTCTCTTCACTTTGCATATCTAACTTATGCTGATTTACAATCTAGAAGGCTTTAACAAAAATATTCATTAAACTGTTTACTAAATGTTTACTAGTATAAAACCAGCTTGATCTTTAGGCTTAATAACAACAAAATCTCTTATAGTAACTGAAAGGCCTAATTAACTACAAACAGCACAAAGCATAGCAGCATGACTAATCTATGGCAAAAACTGTTTCAAAAGCACAAAACCACTGCTTCAAAAACTCTATTAGCTACCCATCAAAGCACAAATATCCTTCAAGATCTGCACACTGGCTTACAGAATAATATTTAGCCTCTCTCTGGCATACGATTGACCTAATAGACCTACATTGCGTAACGCAACCAATAGAGCAAGATCTTATTTCACTCTCCACTCTCTCAGATGTCAAGAAGTGAAACACAAAACCTGCTTCACTTACATCTGCACCAAAATCTGGAACACCCTACCTAAAGATCTGTTTCTTTACTGAACTGGCGATTGCCTCTACAGTTCTATGTAAGCCACATTGAGCCTGCAAATAGGTGGGAAAATGTGGGATACAAATGTAACAAATAAATAAAATAAAATAAATAAATAAATAAAATTCATGAACAACTAATTTCAATTCAGAAAACAACTCAAAGCCCACTTTTTTTAGATCATTCTTCCCCATCGAACCCAAGTGGTTCTTGCGGACAATCAATCAGCACTCCATAACCATGATCTCGGCCTATTCAGAACTTTTTCCCATCACTCCACAAAACCCAATACTATCTGTTTCCTAGAAATCTCGTCTCTTCAAACTTCTCTTTACCATGTAGCCTGTTTTTCCTAATATAACCTGTAAGCCGCATTGAACCTTACTATGTGACCTGTTTTCCCTAAGTAACCTGTAAGCCAAATTGAACCTACTCCAGGTGGGAAAACGTGGGGTACAAATGCAGTAAAAAAAAGTGCCTAAAATCCCCTTAAAACGTTTTAGTAACAGTGCATTAAAAGGGCCATTTACTAACAGTTGTGAGGTTTATTTCATACAATTTATTACTTATGCAATGGGACCTGTGGCAAATAACACACAAATGTTTAGCAAATGATTCCCTAAGCAAATACTGCATTAAAGCACTGCAATCATCTGCATTGAAAACAGATAAGTAGTTCTTTAGCATGTCTCTAAACAACCTATTGCAAAGTTGGTACTCCACCGAAATTGCATTTATCTGCCAACATCCTGCAAATAGGTGGGAAAATGTGGGATACATAAGTACATAAGTAATGCCACACTGGGAAAAGACCAAGGGTCCATCGAGCCCAGCATCCTGTCCACGACAGCGGCCAATCCAGGCCAAGGGCACCTGGCAAGCTTCCCAAACGTACAAACATTCTATACATGTTATTCCCGGAATTGTGGATTTTTCCCAAGTCCATTTAGTAGCGGTTTATGGACTTGTCCTTTAGGAAACCATCTAACCCCTTTTTAAACTCTGCCAAGCTAACCGCCTTCACCACGTTCTCCGGCAACGAATTCCAGAGTTTAATTACGCGTTGGGTGAAGAAAAGTTTTCTCCGATTTGTTTTAAATTTACTACACTGTAGTTTCATCGCATGCCCCCTAGTCCTAGTATTTTTGGAAAGCGTGAACAGACGCTTCAGATCCACCTGTTCCACTCCACTCATTATTTTATATACCTCTATCATGTCTTCCCCCAGCCGTCTCTTCTCCAAGCTGAAAAGACCTAGCCTCCTTAGTTAATTTTACATTAATGACCACATTAGCCTATGCTTTAATTTTAAGTTTTGTAGTTCACATATTTTATTGCATTAAAGGGAAAATGCGCTGCCACTTTTCCTGAAGAACATTCCCTCATAGTGTTAGGGCCACTTTAAAACTCTAGTCCCACTCAAGGGGAAGTGACACAAGAAGGGTGGAGCCAGGAGGGCATGGCCCAGGAAGTATAAAACACAGGGCTAGGGCTAGGTTAAAAGGGCCCAGAGCGAAGTTGTGAGACCACTGCAGATGCTGCCGCCCTGAAGCTGAGAACCTGCAACCACTACGTTCAGGTAGGCCAAATTCAACTTAGAACCTTGAAGAGTTTGGGTTTTGACCAGGCCAGACTTGTGCACTTGCTTGAGACTCTGCTGGTAACTCCGGATCCAGGGAACAGACAAGGGACCAGTACGAATTGCTGCTGAGCCAAGAGACATTCATATATGCTGTGGCCCTGCAGGAGCAGCCCGCCCGAGGACACTGTTATGTTTATAGATATAGCTTTGAGCATTACTATCTTCCTTTCTGTGATGTGAATAGGAGCACTTTAATAAATATTATTGGTTTTCACCATAACTTGCTGCATGTGCATAGCTTGTTTTACCTGGCTCCACAGCCCGCCCTTCCTCAAATTACCATAATAGGCAAATGCTTCCCAAACCTTTATTCAACATGACTCAAAGTTGTTAAATATTCAATATTATTCAAAGTTGTTAAACTGCAAGAGGACCTTACATGACTGGGCATCCAAATGGCAGATAATGTTTAATCTGAGTAAATGCAAAGTGATGTATATGGGAAAGAGGAACCCAAATCATAGCTACGTGATGCAAGGTTCCACCCCTTGAACTCTCAGCAGCCATTTTGAAGTGGCACTGGGAGCAAGACAGGTCTGCAGCCATGCCGGGCAGGAAAGAGGGGGCTTTTTCCTGCCTCAAAAAGGCCACTAGACCACCAGGGCATAATAATAAGGTAAAGGAAAGAAGGGGAGGCTAGGACACACTAAAGCCCGCCTGCCTATCCGCTCACTAGCCTGCCCTTTCGTCCGCAAACCTGGACAAATAGGCAGCCTGGCAAAGCCTGCCTGGATGTCCCACAGTGTCCTCAAAAAAAAGGACATGTCCGAGTAAAACTGGACATAGGGTTACCCGGACATATGGTAACCCTATCTTCTCCTTCCAGAGAGTAAGAATGCAACAGAAGTATTTCTTGGCTTTCCAGCACAATTATATAATAGATGTTTGGGAGGGAGGAGGTAGATAATTGGGCGGGTTAGGGAGTGGGGTGGGGTGGAGGGGGGGGCTACATTACAATGTTTTTGAATTTTATCTTTTGCATTGTGAATGTTATTACATTTAATAAAAAGATTTGAAACATAATAGAAAGTTAATTAAAACTTTACTCCTTATTACAAGCTTGCAGGTCATACGTTACACCATACACCAGTTTCCCTTTAAAACACATTCCCCTTTCCCAACCACAGATAGTTCTCAGGTGCCTTTTACAACCCAGAGCAGTTTCACATGCTCTTTATAATCTAGGGCAATTCCAAACCTCTTTCCTTTACATTCCAAGCCTTTTCATGTATCAGGCTAATTCTAACCTCTTTCACTAACCAGGCTACAAGGTATAACCTTCCTATGCTCTTTTTTTCTAGACTGGTTTTTTTTAGTCTGCTGAACCAGTGGCATAGCCAGACCTGAATTTTTGGGTGGGCCCAGAGCTAATATGGGTGGGCTTCTGGGAGGAGGTGGGCTCTTCACTACCTAGGCCAAAAAAAGGTATATTTTAATAATTAAATATACCTTTTTTGCCTTAGGCAGTGAAGTGCTTACCCCACCCAGAAGCCCACCACCACCAGCAAGTATTTTGAGTACAAACGCAAATCAATTAATACTTGACACGTTAAAAATATTTTAAAATACATATGTATTTATTACCTGGCTTCCGTAGCTGTGTGGGGCAGCGGGGGAGTGCTGCTGCTGTGACTGTGATTGATTCATTGACTCCCCAAGAGAACTGCCTGAAAATCATAGACCCAGCCGGCAGGACAGGGCACAAGGTGGACTTGGAGCCACGACCGCGACCTTTCCCATGCGGCGCTGCATGTGAAGTGGCGTGGCGCCATTGTGCTGTGCGCAACTGCACACTGTGGGCCCCGGCCAGGCTGGGGGGGGAGACGGCAGTGTGGCGGCGTGCATGGCGCCAATGCGTGTGTGTGGTGCTGGCTGCAACTCCACAAGACTTTCGCGCGAGATTACATCCGGCCCGGCGTCTGGCCAAGGAGGAGCTGCCAGTGAGGGCTCTTTTTACTAAGGTGCGCTAGTAGTTTTGGTGTGAACTAGTGATTGGTGCATGCTAAGAAGTCCATTTTTATTCCTATGGGCTTCTTGGCATTTAGTGCGTGCTAACCGTTGGCATGCATTAGATCTGTAAGTGCAAATGACCCCTACGTATCTCTCTATATCTATATATTTTTGGGGATATATATATATATATATATATATATATATATATATATATATATATACACACACACACACATATATAAAATATGATGCTGCTGATGTCTGATTTATTCTTATTGCACACCGCCTTGAGTGAATTCCTTCAAAAGGGCGGTAAGTAAATAAATAAATAAACTTAACTGGAGGAAAATCCACTGCTTAGTTCTAGGATAACACTGTCAAACCAAAGGTGGCTGATCTCTACTTATAATGTTCAAAATATCAAGTAGTTAGAAAGTAGAGTTACTATTTAGAGTAATGCCTGCTGCTGTGATGTGCGAGCGTATGGCCACTGCTAATGGAGGAGGAGTCTCATACAGCTACACAGCTGATTTCACATCACCACACGGTGAATCTTAGCTTCTGTGCTTCTTTATAATCATCGACTCACCTTCCCCCTCCTTTTTACTAATGCTGTCTAGTGACCACTACTATGATACATTCTGTAATCGCACTCTGGAGTGGTCTTATCTGTATCTTAACATCAATGGCTGCGCTTTACTTATCTGTGCCGGCCGGCGTGCCCTATTTCCCGGACAGGTGCCTGTTTCGCAAGAACGCTTTGTCAAGGGGAGAAGACAGCACCGGACCTGCAATGATACAATTTGAATCAACTGTGTAAAGTGTGCTTGCCACACTGATGACTCATACGCTATACTAATGTGCTCATGTCTTACCACTTCACCTCACTTGTGCCGTCTATATGCCATCTGTTTGAAATCCAACATGGCGGTGGCATCAATTTAACTTGAAACAAACCGGAAACAGCTGATTCAACACTCCTACTGCCTACTGGCTCTTCAAAGCTATCCTGAAACTCACCGGAAACAGCTGGATTATCGCAGCGGGCATTACTCTAAATAGTAACTCTACTTTCTATCTACTTGTTATTTCTAGGATAAGCAGCATAAAATATATCATACTGTTTTAGGATCTTGCCAGGTACTTGTAACCTAGATTGGTCACTTTTGGAAACAGGATGCTGGGCTTGATGGACCTTCGGTCTGTCCCAACAATACTTAATGTACTTAGACAGTTTGGATTAAACAGATGGTGGAAAAAATTAAAATGAGTAGCTACATTGCTTGTTTCGTTTGTCTCTTTACAAGATAAAGATGCTTTGTTGAGACTATATCTTCAGAAAACCCAACCCACCTTTTTAGGTGGAAAAGTTCAAATTTTTCCTGTCCCAGTATGGCAATACTTATGTACTTTTCTTTGTAACTTTGAGATTCTGCTGGGTATAGAAGCTGGTTACTTATTCCTGGGATCCTGACACAGCTGTGGTGTCGCACCCTCAAACCCCTATCATCCCCACAGATGCATTCACACTTCTCTGGAGTGTTTATTTGGTGAATTCATTGACACTAAGCGGCAGATGTGCCAAAGTTACCAGGCCAGCAATGAGTGTTTTTGACCTGTTCTAGCCGGTTCAGTGAGCTCAGTATTCATCAGGCAATGCACAGAGGGGCTCTGTGGGCTTTTTACCATTCGAGGTGAGAGCTCACGAAAATTGTATGCTAAACAATACTGATGAGCTGATCAGTATTCAAATGTGCATTCCGAGAGACGAACAGCTTTTCTCCAGCAATGCACAGAAAGGCCCGCCTACCTTTAGCAGGGGGAATTTTACGGGAGGTCTGGAGCAGCTGTAGTAGGCAGTTCTTCATGTAAGCGGTGGGCTAACACGTCTTTGGAGCCAGGATCTTCTTGGCTGTCCTACTGGGCAGGGCTGCTGACAGATCTTGCAGAGGGCCACAGGAGAATTGGGGCAGGAGCAGTCAAACTTTCACAGCCTCCCAACAGTGAAAGGCAGCAGCTTAGAGGCTGTGTGCAGCACATGAAACTCCCCGGCCACCCTCGACTTCTGGAAAAATGCTTACAAATTAAAAATCACCCTTTTCCCTCTGGCCCCAGCTGAGGTAGTTTTGCATCAAAAAGGTTTAAAAAAAAAAAGTTACACACAGCTTTCATACGTGTATGAAAACCGTGGGTATCACTCACTGTTCTGAGCATGGGCACAGCAGCCAAGCTTAGTGATTGGCTGTTCTGTGCAAGTGCAGCTTGTCGAGTGGCTTCCCCCCCCCCCCCCCCCCTACCGAGCTGCTCACTGTTTTTGTGAGCAGCTCATTTGCATACAATTCCCTTTAGGAATTGCTTGCTATTTTCAACTCTGTAAGTTTTACCGAGGATATCAATGAAGACAGATGTTTCTGGGGACTTTCATGCATCTAGTCCTGTGTCAGGGATGTGTGGATGAGGACTTAACTCTCATTCAGCCCCTCCAGCACATATCATCTAGCATATACTCACTGTCTCACTCACCTAGCCAGTCATAATCCCTACATCCACTCACTCATTCACCGTTCATAATCTCCCTATGCACTCGCTGAGCCCCAACTTTTCATAACATGTCACACACTCACTCATATAGCCTCTCTGCAATGCAGAATCTCCTTTTGCTCACTCATTGCTCCCTGTCACTTATAACGTATTTATTCACTCAGCCACTGATCACCCTTCCTTTCACTCATACTCATTCTACTTACTCAGTTCCACCAACCACTACCATTCTTCATAGCTCCAGCCACTGCTCATAACCGTCCCATTCACTCACTCATTTAATTCCCCTGCTTGTCTTGACTGTTCCACCCACTGACATATATCAAACCATACACATCAGCAACACACACTTTCTTGCACTGTTTACAGCATACATTTTTCTTTTTCTATTTTTAAAGTGAAAAGTATTCATTTTACTGAACTGCAGGTCTCTGAATGTCATTGTTTATGCATGGATGAACATCATCTGTAACACTCCAAGTTCAACTCTGTTTATTTTCATACTGTACAATATCAAACATGAACATTGTGCTGCTGTATACAGACTTTAGCCATTGAAAATATTCATTTTGTGTAGAGATGTGGCCATAGGTTAGGAATCTGCTGTGAAGACAAAAGGTTTTCTGAACAAAAATGATAAAAAATATATATACATATATCCTGAGCCTCTCTCATCTTGATAGCTACATGATTACAGACACAATAAAACACATAACAATGACAAGAGAAAAACGGGAGGCATTGAAATTTAGGTGTTCTACAGACTACACCTAAGCCCCAATATGAAATCAGATAGTTATTAAAAAGCTGTATAAAGGAGAACTGTTTTTAAGAATGTGGTTTAAAATAAACATTTTCATAGAATGAAAGCACTAAGCATATGCCAATTTTGTGTCCAGTCTGCAGCCAGAACCGAACTGCTCATTTTTGACTGGTCTGTATCTTTACAATAGGTAGATTTAAAAAAACTGATGCTGGACAACAACTTGCATGCTTTCTGAAACAAACTGGCTCTTTCTTTTTCAATTATGTTACAAAGCATATTCAACCAACAACATAGTAGTGTCCCACCAAAAATAAACAAAGCATTTTACAAATATACTGTACATAATACATTCAGCTAATGAGAGTGCTAAGATGCTGTCCAGAACAAAGTGAAGGCAGGTCAACCCAACACTATTAATTACAGAAAATTAACAGAATGATTTCACTAGTGTTGGAATATCTGATTAACTGACCCTTGATGCATGCAAATTGCTGGAATACAGCCTATGTCAGGTCTTTCAATACATGTTGTTCCTTCACACTATTCGTAAGGCCCATTGTGCTTCTTTTTGCTGTGCTGTAGTTCTGGTCACTTTATCTCAAAGAACAAGTGGAACAAGAAAAGCTTCAAAAACAGCAACAGAAAAAGACAAAGGCGTTGGAAAATATCCCTTATAAAGAAAGGTTAGGGCTATTCAGCCTGGAGAAGCAGTGACTGAGAAGCAAATATGATAGAAATTTATAAAATCACGAGTGGGGTGTATTGGTTAAACAGAGAATGGTTGTTTAATCTGTCAAATGTACTACAAGGGAGCAATCTATGAAATTAAGAACCAGCAGATTGAAACAAATCATAGACATGTTTTCATGTACTTAGGTTCAAAGAGGTTTGGACAAGTTCCTGGAGGAAAAGTCCATAAAAAAATTAATTGGGAAAAGTCATTGCCCTACTAAAATTTTATCTGCTTCTTGGAATCTACCAGGTACTCATGACACAGACTTAGGGCAAATTAACCCTTTTGTAGGCCCTAGGCACATAAGTATATTGGTTTCCCATCAAAATATAAAAATAGGGCCTTCTGTAATCCTGACTGAAGAGTAAAACTGGGAACAAAAGATCTATTCAAAAGATCTTGTTCCCTGTTTTGATTTATTAGGAACATTTAGCTGGCTCTCTCCTGGTTAAGGACAGTCTCCCTCTTATTTGAATTGATGGTAAAACTGGCAGAGAAGGAAACAAATAAAAACTACTCCTTGCCAACTTCTCCTGCTAATTGGAGGAAGTATACAGGGGGGGTGAGGAAAACAGACAGACCTCAGCAGTTGGTGGCGGTGGCTCTAGCCTCGCTTTCCCCCACTACTCTCCTTTTTGCCAGCGGCTGCCTTAACAGCCAAAAAAATATGCCTTGTGAGCCATTGAATGAACATCCGACAGGGCCTCTCCCGAACATTTGGACACTAGGCATGTGCCTAGTTTGCATATGCCTTAATCCTGCCCAGACAAGCCATTATTAGAGACAGTATGCTAGAGTTGACGGACCTCTTATGTTCTCAGATTTTCCAAAACAGCCATATCCCCTTTTCAATGGCTTGCCCAGAGAAGTAAGATTACATAGTTTCCCAGAAAATGATAATATGGTTATCCCTGATGGAAAGTAGAGGAGGGGGTAGGTGCAAGTAGAAAGCGGTATGCAAATGGATGATATACAATTGAAGGGATTATTTCTAAAACCCTCTAACTCTAATACAACTAATATAGACTTAGCAAGTTTTAGAAACAAGCACTTCAATTAAGAAGTGTTAATGGTATACAAATGATTTAAATTGAATTAAGCATTAACTCAACTGGCAGACATTCAATTATTCCAATAATTGTCTAAAAATTATGGCATTCTATTTGCTCCCCTTGAATAGGTAGCTTACTCTACCTTTCACTTTATATTACAAAATTCCTTTCATACCATGCAGCTAACAGATTGTTCCCCGTTTACTAAGCTGCGCGCTAATGCCAGCACAACCTATTCACTTTGAATGGGCTGTGCTACTATTGACACATGACTTAGTAAACAGGAGGGTGTATGCCTTAAAATAAAAAGCAGAAGTACAGTTAACACAGATGCTTTCTGTAATCACATCCATACCATTCTCCATTGAATTGACAGCTAAAAGCTTTTAAGCCTTAAATTCCAGAACTTAGCTCAGCGGTCATGATTTCTGTTCTAACTAGTAAAAGAGGCCCGTTTCCGAAAGAAATGAAACGGGCGCTAGCAAGGTTCCACACCCCCCTCCCTACCTCCCTCTCTCAGAGTTCCATGCCCCCCTACCTCCCTCCCTCTCCTTCGAGTTCCAGGACCCCCTGCCCCCTCCCCTTCGACTTCCAGGATGCCCCTCCCCTTCGAGTTCCAGGATGCCTCTCCCTCCCCTCCGAGTTCCACGTTCCCCCCTCTCCTCCGAGTTCCAGACCCCCACACCTCCCTCCCTCTCTGTCCCCTCCGAGTGCAAGCACGACCTGTCCTCCAGCAGCCCCTCACCTTCCTGCGTGCCGGCTGTAATTTAAAAATTCTTACCTCGGGGTCCGGCGTCTGCAGTGAAGGCGAGCGGCGCTTCAGACTGCCTTCCCATGTCTCAGCTCTGCCTCTGGTCCCGCCCTTCTGGAAACAGGAAATGAGGGCAGGACCAGAGGCAGAGCTGAGACACATGGGAAGGCAGTCTGAAGCGCCGCTCGCCTTCAATGCAGACACCAGACCCCGAGGTAAGAACTTCTAAATTACAGCCGGCACGCAGGAAGGCGAGGGGCTGACGGAGGACAGGTCGTGCTTGCACTTGGAGGGGGGAGGGAGGCACGGGGCCGTGGAACTCAGAGGGGGGGCATGTAACTCAAAGGGGAGGGGGGAGGGACGTCTTGCAACTTGAAGGGGAGGGAGGCCTGTAACTCGGAAGGAGGGGGCGATTCTCTACTCACCTCCGCTGGCTAATGCTGGCTTCCCTTGCCTCTCACTGATCCGCCCTCTGATGTCATCGCCAGGGCGGACCAATGGGAAGTGTATTACGAATCCAGCCATCCAGACAGAGGTGCAAATATGATATTTCACTTGTATAAGTAGCTCAGGTGCACTGGTCACAAACTGCATGCAGCGTATCAAAATTAATTCACAGCTTCTGCTGCAACATGGTCAATCATCTTGGGTTTCTGTCACATAATTCTGATTACATTGCAAAACATGGACGTGCATTTTCTAATTTAAGCTCTTATTTGTAACATCAGTGCCTCCCACAAAAAGCTATGTCTCTCTTTTAGGTGTAGAAAGAGGAAAACTTGTAACTTATTACAAATAAAAGCCTAGCAATAACAATTGTTATACACACATATCGATAGCTTTTATATGTTTGTATATAATTTTGTTTGTACTTTTTAAATAAATGTGATGAGAAATAAGAGGCAATAAAAAATAATTATGGATTATTCATACACCTTAAGGTAGTACAAGCCATCAAAGCTCATGAAAGTCATTAATGGAGAAAGTAAAACATCGGATGCTTATCTACATCAAGACAATCATGATTTTTGTCTTGTCAATGTATTACAGTGAACATTCTAACAGAGTTCACTTTGCGCAAAAGAATGGAATACCAAACATTCATTTAGTTAGACAATCTACATGGAAAGGGTGCATAGGATATAATGATATAGTCCTTTGTAAAGGTTTTTGCACCCTTGTACACTTTTCACAATATGTCCTCTAAAAACACAGTGCTAAGGCCCCAATGATCAGAAGCAATCACGAGCTCTAGATTCTATTAGCGCCATACTAGCACCCACGTTTGCTCCCACCCCATGATCAGAACCATTGAGTGTGTGAAACGTTCTCATGGCTCTGAATGCAAGTAGCATGCAAATACATGCTAAACAGGGCATTACATATTCCTCCCCAAATGCTCAGCGAGCAGCACGCCAAACAAGGGTACCGTATTTGGGTCTGCAGAGCATTGGGGAGGAATGAAGAGCTCCGTCCAGCTTCCCTACCATATAAGGGAGTTTCTCCCTTATATAGTAGGGAAGACCAGCCCAGCGCATCCTAGGATACACTGGCCAGGGTGCCTCTATTTTGGAGGCGGCACTTTCGAGGTACAGGAGGGCGCTAGACCACTGGGGGAGGGGGGCTGGAGGGCCACTGGAACTCCAACCCTCTGTCCAGGGGGCCTGTCGGGGGAAGGGGGGCTGGAGGGCCACTGGACCTCCAGCCCCCCATGTTGGGTGACCTGTGCGGAGGAGGCCTCCAGCCCTATGTTTGACAGGTCCAGGCTTTTTTTTTTTTGACAGCCTGGGCTTGTCAAACAGCTTTAATTCCACAAGCTGTTGTGGCACTAATTATTCAGCACTGTTCAGAACAGCAAGGGGAATTTGATCATCAGGATCAAATTGCATTAAAGTAGGCGTTTGTTGCACTGAGTTACATAACAGTTACCATACTTTCAACATGCAAGCAGGGCCGGTCTTAGGCAGGGGCGAGAGGAGCGGTTGCACAGGGCCCCGCACCTCCAGGGGCCCCGTGGTGCTCCCCATCACTGCTGCGATCTGACTCCTTGCCTCCCCTCCCCCAAGCCACAGGGTACCCTCCCGGCACATACTCGAGGCCGCCCTGGTGGTGTAGTGGAGTCTTCAGGGCAGGAAAGATCCCCAGTCTTTCCTGCCCGCTGCTGATGCCTTGTTGCCACATCACTCTTTAAAAATGGCTGCCGAGACTGTTGACTCAGGCAGCCATGTGAATATTCAATTTCTGTTTCATTATTGCTACCAAAGTATTACATATTAAGCAGATTTGTTTTAATTTATCTAGTCCTTACATGCACATGCTTTTGCTTTTTAAACACAAAAGGTTTCCTATAATATCATTGTGCATATTTGAATTAGCTTTTCTGTACAAGTTTTGATTTGTCTTTATTTGAAATTTTAAAAAATGTTTAAAATTCATCTTGTCAACAAGGGGGGGGGGGGGGGGCTAGGTGGTCTGCAGAGGGCCCCGCAATTGCTAAGTCTGGCCCTGCATGCAAGAACTATAAAAATAGAACGTACTTAGAAACCATAAATTCTTGATTGGATATGTCTTCCCACTCCTTGACTCAATCAATACTTGATGGAAAACACATTTACAGCAATAATAGTCAAGAACATTTAGGGAATCCTATCCCAGTGCTTAATCTTTTTGTGGCTGCAACCCAGTGATCACAATCAAATAAAACTGTGTGACCCCTCCCCCCCCCACTAAAAGTGAAGAAAAATAAAGTTGCACCTATAGAGAGCCTACCCCAGCCCACCATTGAGAAGCTACAGTCTATGCACTTTGCACAGTGGGATGGTGAATTTTTGCCTCTTCCTCTTGGCAGAATATCTCAAGCTGTCTGGAGATTGTCTGTAGACTGTAGTCCCCAAGTCTTGACACAAATTTTCTCTGACTCGGGTCTAGGCTTTAACTGGGTCCCTCAAAGACATTCAATTTTTCTTCTTCCTTAGCCATTCCACTGTTGCTTAGGTCACTGGCAACTTGCCAGACACTTGTGACCTTAATTGGCCAGGATCATGATTCAATGGACATTTGTCAATTGTTACATTTTTACTCTCCTGCTGAAAGGTGAATTTCTCCCCTGTCCCAGGTCTACGGCAGACAAACAGAATTTTCCTCAGGACTTGCCTCCACTTGTCACCATCCATTCCTCAATTTTCACAAGGCTCCCTGCCTCCACTGCTGCAAAGCATCCCCAAAGTATAATGCCATCTCCACCATACATTACTGTAGAAACAGCATTAACAGGATGCTACATATTCCTTAGCAGAGTTTCATCAAACCACACACTGTTCTAATTGGGGTTCTGCCAGGTACTTGGGGGCCAGGACTGACCACTGTTGGAAGCAGGATACTGGGCTAGATGGACCATTGGTTTGACCCAGTATGACTATTCTTACGTGCTTATGAGTTTCCTTCCAACTGGTATGCAGCACATCATATGCCTTTTCTTCAGAAATAGCTTCATTTTTGCAACTCTTTCATAGAGGCCACAATTGTGATGTAATATTGAAATCGTTAAACATCCAACATTTCCCAACTTTCAGCTATAGATTTCTGCAATTGTTTTAAAGCAAGCATAGGCCTCACACTGACCACCTTCAGCAGTTTACTTAACCTACTTTATTGATTTGGGATGGATGGCCTGATCTGAGACAGTGTCTTGTTGGTGCCAAACTGTTTCTATATTACAGTGATGGCTCTGACAGTGCCTCATGGGATCTTCAGAAACAGTTAAATTTTCTTATATTCTTTTAACAATCTGTACCTTTGGAAAGCTTTATCCCAGAGGTCTGTTTTTTGTTTTTAAGTAGTTCTGTGTTCAGCATATTTAGGTCTTTGCTTCAAATTTACTTCACAGAACAGAAACAGCTGGATTCTTCAAATCAGTACAAACATTACTGGACAGTTGTGGGCTCTAACTTATTAGGGACCTTGTTGCGGCAATTTTTGGAAATAGAGCTAATTTGGGTTTGCTATGCCAAAGGGTGTGATGATTCATGCAATCAAGATTTTTTGATATTTTATTCTTTTTAAATATTTCTTTTAAAAAAAATCCATTTATTTATTCCACAGCAGAAGGCATGCAATAACATTGAACAATAAATAACAAACCATATCAATATTTTACACATTCAAAACACTGATTTAATACCTCCCTTGGTAGGTTCCTTATCCAGAGAAGATTTGCCCTTGCTGCATTTTCCCTTTCCCCTATAAATTCCCTCTCTCACCCCTCCTCCCCAGGCTCCAAATTTCCTACCACTGGGACACTTACACCAGTGCATGCGCCCCAGGCTGAAAGGTCAGGAATCTTTTATGACCCACTGCCATTCACCCATTTCAAACATCCCCCCCCCCCCAAAAAAAAAAAAAAAAAAAAAAGATCATTCCTAGCCCACTTACAACTCCAAAGTTCCAACTGCATCCTTCATCTTACTGAACTAGTGGCCAAATGGCAGAGCTTCAGAACTTGTCTACCATCTCAAAATAGACCTATGTACCCCACAAATACCCATGACCACAAATCTTTTTAACTCATAAGAACATAAAAGTTACCCTACTGGATCATACCAAGGGTCCATCTAGCCCAGTATCCTGTTTCCAACAGTGGCCAGTCAGGTTGCAAGCATCTGGCAGAGTTCCAAAAAGTAGCAAAATTCCATACTACTTAATCCCAAGGATAAGCAGTGGCTTTCCCCAGGTCTACCTTAAAATGGTTTATGGACTTTTCCTCCAGGATTTGTTCAAATCTTAATACACCTAATTTTAGGTGGTTTGATTTTTTGGTGCCATTTATAGAATTTGGTCCTTAGTGGAAAAAAATATTCTCTTATTTGTTTTTAAATGTGTCATTATGAAACAATGAAATGTCCCCCAGTCTTTGGAATTTTTGAAAGAGTAAACAATCAATTCACATTTATCCATTCCACTCAATTTTATACACCTCAATCATATCCCCCCTCAGCCCTCTCTTCTCCAACCTAAAAAGCCCTAATCTTCTTTAGCCTTCCTCATATAAGAGCCCTTCCATCCTTAATCATTTTGGTTGCCCCTCTCTTTACTTTTTCCAGTTCTACTATATCTTTTTATAGAGATGTAGCAATCAGAATTACACAGAATACTCAAAGGCATGGTCTCTGTTCTATTCGGTATTCCTTTCCTTTCCTTTTTGGCTAATGCTGCATGCTGAGCAGAAACTTTCATCATATTATCCATAATAACCCCTAATTTCTCTGGGCAACATTTGTGCATCACTTGATCCTCCCACAATCCCAGCATCATCAGCCTATAACTGATCTTTCCATTTACTACAGCTTCTAGTACCATTAAAACCTTGGCCCAAAATACGTGAAAATTAGGACATTCAAAAAAAGAATGCAGCCAAGTGGTCCTACCAATTCTGCATTTATTGCATAGGTCATCTTCACACAGATGCATGGAATACCCCTTAGCCTTAGTGGCAGATACACTGCATATAATTTTAAATGTCGTCTCTGCAACTCAGCACTCAACAACTACTTTCATTCTCTCTTCCATTCTGGAAGTAAATCTTCCTCCCTTAGTCATACATAACTGTCTAGACCACAACTGTGCCAAAGTGTGCAAATGCTATTCCTCTTTCCCTAGTTAGCCATCAGAATACCAGACTGATAGCTTATTAAATGTACATGGCAAGGACTCAAGTCCTCATCCATCATGCCCATCTGTAAACTAGAGACATAATGGCAGAAAAAGGCCATATGACCCATCCAGTCTGCCCATCCTCTGTAACCCCTAATTCTTCCTGTTCCTAAGCGATCCCACATGCTTAGCCCATGCCTTTTTAAATTCGGGAATAGTCCTCGACTCCACAACCTCCACCACCCTTTCTGTGAAATAGTACTTCCTTAGATTACTCCTAAGCCTATTCCCTTAACTCTGTCAAATGCCCCCTCATTCCAGAGCTCTTCATTTCAAAAAGGCTCTAGTCCTGTACATAAATGCTCTTGAGATATTTAAACGTCTCTATCACGTCTCCCTCCTCTCTTCTAGTGTATACATGTTGAGGTTCATAAGCCTGTCCCTATAAATTTTTGCGTTCAAGACCGCTTACTAATTTTGTAGCCGCCCTCTGGACCGACTCCATCCTGTTTATATCTTTCCGTTGGTGCGGTCTCCAGAAATGCACGCAGTACTCCAAATAGGGCCTCACTACAGACTTATACAACGGCACTATCACCTCCTTTTTCCTGCTGGTCATGCCTTTCTTTATGCACCCTAGCATCCTTCTGGCTTTGACCGTCGCTTTTTCTACCTGTTTGGAAACTATAAGGTCATCAGACACAATCACCTTATAATGCCTTACAGTAGTGCTGGACCTGTAAATAATTTCTATAATTGTTCATGTTGAAAGTACAGAATATGTTCTGCAGATCACTGAAAGGAACTCCTACTGCAATACATTTTCAATTGCTTTGAAGATAGCAGAATGTGAAAAAAGCATGAGGATGTAAAGTCTTTTAGAAGGCATTGTATACTGCTACATATATGCTGTAATAAATGAAAAATCCAACGAAGAGCTGGGATCTAAGTTCTAGCATGGTCAATATTATGGATGTAGCTTGAAAACAGCAGTGTAACCAACATTTCATCAGCATTAACTCCCCAAATTCTAATATCGCGCCTCAATTTCTGCATAGAAATCAAAGCATATTCTATAACAGTGCACATAACATAATTGTTTAACTAGCTAATCAGCACTGTTAACTGGATGTTAACAATTATCAGCACTAACTGGCATTAAGATTTACATTCACAACTCGCTAAGTGTATCCTATAACATGGTGCGTCTAAATCCTAAGTTGCATAGTTGAAATGGGGGGTGGTGATGGGTGTTTCTAAAATCTATGTGCTAAATTATTATACAATACATCCACTATGCACCTAATTTAGGCATCGGGATTTACGCCAAGTAAAACATGGCCTAAATGGACACGACCAAATTTGGTTGCGTGGAGAGGTGCTCAGCGTATTCAATATACCAGGCGAAAATTTAAGCATACCACACAGATTTTTCAAGTGCCATATATAGAATCTAACCCTAAGTGTGTGGTGTTTTTGCACCATAGATCTTAGTGGTAAATGAAAGTAATACGATCATTTCAAAATCTGAGCTATATGTGACTTGACAAGAAGCTGAAAGTAGCTTCATTCAATAGCAGGCAGCAGCAGCAGCAGCTCAGCATTGCTAACACTTCAAAGATTCAAGCCATTCTGTCTGTTGAACAGGATGAATCCAGGAAATAGGTTTAATACCAAGCAATTACCTGTTACTAACAAAAACATTTCAGATGTTTTCCAGTAGTAAAGTCAAGAGTTTTACACAACTGAAAAGAACAGAGCCAGTAATGACCTGAAAGAGAACTTTATACTTAAATGGTAGAGCCAAAGCCAGTCTATCAGAAGCAGAAAGGAAGAAACAAGGGCCCAGCATGGAACACTTACATGTACATAATTACCCTTTTTAAAATCACATACAAGTGGGAAATGGAAGTTAGGCAGAACAGAAAATACACCCTGTAAACATTTTTGTTTGTGATACAGAAAAGGTTAAACAAGAAATAATCTTGACTGCTGAGATTAAGATGGCATCCGTGGAAGGAGCAGCGAATTGATGCTCTGAGATACGAGTGGGCTCTCCTAGTGTCTCTCACCCTACCTTGCCCACATTATGGTCAAGAGGAAGGGAAAGATCAGTGCTAAAGCTGCTTCTAGCACCGGGAATATCGTATCGCAACGACAGCCTACTTTAGAAGCCTTCGGGCTTCAAACGCTGGGACCACAATCTTTTACCAAGGTTGGACCCCCGGAACAACATCTTACCGGGGATCTTGGCGAGGAGGTGGCATCGTTGAGTCCGCCTTGTAGAGCTGCGCTGCCGAGACCGGGAGGAGAGATGGATCCCGCAGGTGAACTTCTTTTGGAAAGTTTTGAGGTTCAAAGCGGTCCTGTGGGCTTTTCGACGCCAGACGCAACAGCGTCTGAGCATAGAATGGAGGGAGTGGAGACTGTGCCCCCTTCCAGCCAGATGCCTCCACTAGCGGGAATCGGCGAATTAAAACGACCTGCAACTGTAACGTTAGAATCCCTCTGGGATGTCATGCAGGCAATGAACGTTTCCCTACAAAAGATATCATCTACATTGACTGCTGAAGTAAAGGCAATTCAAAATTCACAGTCAATTGAGTCAAGAACAGCAAAACAAGAGGAGAAAAGTGAGTCAAACTCTCTTGCAATTAAAAAATTACAAACTCTAGTGGAGAATGTCTTTATGGAGAAAGAAAGGGAACAAAGGAAAGTAGAATTTCTTGATAATCAGATAAGACGAAATAACTTACGTTTTTTAAACTTTACTAAAAGCCCTTTAATACCTCCTACTGAGATGTTACAGGAATATTTCCTGGAAGTTCTTAGGATCCCAAAAGAAACTTTTCCACCGGTTATTAAGGCCTACTATATTACCGGAATTAGAGCGAGTTTGGAGGAGGCTCCAGAGGTAAATTTAACTCAATTTCTTGAAACATCACTAGAGACTATTACTGAACACACTATTCTCCTAGTGTCTTTTGCATTCGAGACTGATCAAAATAATATTTTAAGGCTTTACTTCAAAGCTATGGCGGCTCAGTTCTATGGCTCGAGGATACAGATATTTCCAGATGTCAGTAAATCTACACAGAAAAAACGTCGAGAGTTTTTGGGACTTAGATCGCGAATCCTCTCTTTAGGAGGAACACTTAAATTAAAATTCCCATGTAGATGCCTCATTTCTCTTGAAAATGTTCATTATGTATTTTTCGACCCAGGAAAACTGAAGCTCCTGTTAATTAGTAAGGAAAGTAGGGAAGTTCAACCCTCGATGACACCAGTAGGTAGCTAAAACCGTTGGTAAAGATTGTGTTCCCTTCCTTCTAATGTTAATATAAGAACAATCTTATAATTTCCACTGATTTATTTCTTTGTATCTTGATCATGTTTATTAGTGGACTAAGTATATAAGAAATTTGCTGAAAATCCATGAGAATGTAACGGATGGTACATTTTCTTTGCATGTATTGCTTGATTGCGCTACATTTAATATTTTGAATTATGTTTAAATATTAAATAAATAATAAAAAAAAAACCAAGAAATAATCTTGTCATGTGTTCTTCCCAGGGATTACGTGGCTCTCAATTTTGGAATCTGCATAGAACTTCATGGTATTATTAGAATAGCTGGCTTTAAAAAAGGTTCAGCAAGTTTCGGGAAACATCTATAAACCACCATTAGTCAGGTAGACTTTGGAAAGTCACAGCTTATTTCTGGGTGCAAACATCAAAGAATGGATCTACATTTTGGAGTTGTGTTGTATATCTATGACCAATACTGGCCAGTGCTGGAGATAAGATGCTAGGATCAATGAACCTTTGCTCTAAACCAGTATGACACAATTTATGATCATATGCATGCACAATGCTCTAATGCTGAAAACTATTTTGGTTATCCAGATGTTTTCAAATGAAGTCAGCAAATCTTCTACCATTAAAATATTTATCAGGCTCAAATACATCTGAAACTTTCTTCTCTGCAATATATATTTTAAAGGTTCAACACATTAATTAAGTCTTTGTATTGCTGGTTTTCTAAATAAACTAAACTTGGTTCTTTTTCTTCAGGCCCTAAAATTAACATTGTGTAAGGCATTTTTTCTTTGGCGCTGCTAAATTTCCTACATGGGTGGTGAGTCATGCTTTCCCCTGGATTCTATATAGTGCACCTAGCGCTCTGCGCTGAAACCGAAGTGGATTCTATAACAGTGTGCATAATTTAACTGGGTTAACAAACAAACCACCTTTGTTAACAGCACTTAACAAGCAATAATGAGCACTAATTGACAATTAGAATTTACATACACAAATTGCTAGGCATATTCTGCCTAAATTTTAATGTGTGCAGGCAAAAAAGGGTCGTGGTTATGGGCAGTGAAATTGGCATTTCGTGGGTGTACTAAAATTTACATGTGTAGTTATAGAATATGGTTCAGAGCACCTAAATCTACACCATGTTTTCGTTGGTGTAAATGGCCACGCATAGTTTTAGGCGCTAGGATATCAGCTAATTGTATTCCATATACCGCATCTAAATCTAAGTGCCGCTTATGCTTAGGTGGAAATGTTTTCCACGCAGGTATTTTTAGGCACCATATATAGAGTCTCCCCCTGTGGGCTCCATTTTGGATACTTGAATAAACTGGCTACAGAGGAAGTGACAAAACTGCTAGAGAAAGTTCATCAGTGCTTGCAATGAAGTTGGCAGACTCCAAGGGCTAGATTCTATACATGGCGCCTAAAAATTCTGCATGGAAAAAGACATCTATATTTTATAAAACAGGCTTACATTTCCACGCAGTATATAAAGTACACCAAGCGCCTTTCCATGCAACCAAATTTAGTTGCAGCTATTTACGCCATGTTTTACTTGGCGTAAATCCCAATGCCTAACAGATGTATTCTATACCAATGTGCATAGATTTTAGGAGCACCCATGTCTCGCCCATTTTCAATTATGCAACTTATAATTTAAGCGCACGTCATAGAATATGCTTAGCGAGCTGTGCGCATAAGTCTTAGTGCGTAACATGCAATTAACAGCTCTGATTAGCTAGTTTACCAATTAAGTTACGCGCATTGTTATAGAATACGTTTCAGTTTCCATGTGAAAATCAAGGCGCCATATATAGAATCTCAGGGCAACTGTGTTTGCTCTTAAGATGATCATTGTTAAAATAGAATTTAAAAAGTCAGAAATACATACTTGGTGTTCACTCCTAGGTTCTCAAGGGCCACCAAGAGGTCAGGTTTTTAGGATATCCCTAATGAATATGCATGAGAAAAATTTGCAGTCCTGCAATAAATATGCATGAGAAAGATTTGTAAGTCTCTCATGCATATTCATCAGGAACATCCTGAAAATCTGACCCACTGGCAGCCATCAGAGACTGGGAGTGAATACCAATGAAATATATTGTCAACCCAATTGGTCTGTGACAACATTAAGGTGTATCTGAATTCCTTCTAAGGAAAAAAAAACATGGTACAGTTTCTTTGTTCTAACTAAACTGACAGTCTTTCCAACAACTTATGGAAGTGGTAATACATAGGCACACACCTTTTTACCAAGAAGAAAGGGGAAGATGATCTGTTCAGGTATGTATTACATGAGATGGTCTGCACTTTATTATTCTTTCAAGGCACAAACTTAAAAATATGTGAGGGGAGAAGGGCTAAAATGAATGTGTCCATTCTTTATTTTATTACCCACTGCAATAGTGGAATATTTAAAAGATACGAAAGCAGAGATCTTGGGCACTTATTGGACAATTCATCTTTCTGTAACCTTAATAAATGGAAATGAAGAAGATTTCCCTGCTTGTGCCACCTTTCATTTTGGCTTTCTATAATAAAAAAAAAAATCCACTTATTTTACATGTATTTATCATAAGACTCAATTTACAGTCCAGAGACACTAAAAACTGTCTATTAAATGCATATAGCATTCAGATTTAAAAAGTGTGGAAGCTCACATGTTTTTATAAAAGAAGCTTAAATTATACTCTTTTTGTATCAGTATTGCTTATAACACCCAAGCCAAAAAGGAGAGAAAAGCCAACAAAGTCAACTTCTGCCAAGGGAAGATGAAGCAGCAGCACACAAAGTGCAGAGAGAAAAGGCAGTAAAACTGACAGCATGGGGTGGTCCACACATTAAGACAGATTGACTTCTGAGAGGATAACAGATGTGCACAACAATAAAGATTCCGATTTTTTCAAGAGATATTATTCAGTAAATAAAGCATAAGCCAAGGCAGGTTTTGTATTATATCTCCCTAATTGTGTGGAATAACTTCCAACACACTACTACTGGCAGTTCTTTTACTAGTCCTGCTTATCAGTGGAATTTGTTTATTTTTCTGAGGCAGAATGGATAAGACATTTGACTATCTTTATTGTTGCTTCTTATAAAAATCCTATATATACACATTACTTTTGTTTTTTTAAACAGGAACTAGTAAGAAAAGGAGACTTGCTCTTAATTAACTCCAAACCATGTCTAGTTCATCTTGCACCCCCGTATGGTAGCTCAACTGACAGGAGGCTGCTTACATTCATTTTTTCCATATGAGAAAATTTCAACACTCACGGGATAATGAGAACATGAAGCTTAGCTTGCTTCTCCCATAAACACTGCCATTGAACCTAATATTTATTTAGCTGCATCTTTGGGTCTACTTTGCAAACAGGTAATGCGATATAACACAGGCACTACTGCCTTGCTTCCTTTCTCAAAAGGTTCTGCCAGTTGTTTAATTTCTCCTTATATCTCAAATTATTCAGTAATCATGTTAAAGGCTCCTATACATTGGGTGGAATTAAGTATGTTCCTGGAGTGACATTCATAACTCCTGGAGCAGGCTGGGACAGTTATTGCTATTAAGACAGTAACTAATAGTAGTTATTTTTTTAAAAAACGGCAACAGAAATAGTTGTATAAGAGTGCACCCTGCTCTTTCAGTCACAGGTAGTCATGGGGATTTGGTGTATATGTAGGAAAAGAGAAAAGGCTACAGGTCATGCATAACAGTCATAAGAACCAGAAACAATGAAATTCTTCAGTCTTCTAGGACCTGCATATCCAGTCCTTGGACTCACAGTTAAAAGACACAATCTCAAACACTTTCAGAGATTTCTTAAGCTATAATTCATTACTGCTAAGAGATAATTTGATCAACTGAATGAGAAGCAAATTAAAGCCAGATAAAATTAATAGGAAAATAAGTGTCTTGTAGAGTGATTTAAGCAGTACTGTAGTTTGTTCTCTAAAGTGTGTTAAATATTTTCTGTTTCTCTTATGTTACAGATATTTTCTCAAGTAATTCATATTTCACACTGTTTGATACTCTGCTGGAATTAAATAAAACAAAGAAAAAAAAACCTGCAAAATGACAGGCCTGCATGGGAGAACATAAAGCAATGAGCCAATCAATTTTGATGTTAATCACCAGAAGAACAGAAATTCCTCTAACGAGTGGTGGTCATTTTATTCACCTGCTGAAAAATGATATCCTAATTAAGGTTTCCCACGAGATCTCAGTATAAGGCCTTTAAGACTTTGCGATCACATGTCCATCTACTGATAAAACTGGTTGTGGCTAAATAAGTTTTTATGGTAATGAATGGTTAAAATGGACAATTATCCACAGAACTTCACGTTTACATAAGCTAATGTTCATAGAAAGTCATAGGGATGAGAACATAATGTAAAAAAAAAAAAAGATTTTGAAAAAAAGCTAAAGATAGCCAATATCAAAATCAACTGCAGATTATCATGTTAGATATCGCATTAAATTAAAACTACTCATGTTATTCAACAATCTTATATTAATAATCTGAGTCTCCTAACATATTCAAAGTCTCCCAAACAAGATGTCTATTAGCAAGGTTGAAATAGCAAACTGAATGAAATTATATGAGTAGTATTAGGAAGAAATCAGTCTAGTGCACATTTCTGTGCTTTGACTTTTATATTTGGGCTAGATAAGCTTGAACAGGCAATGTAACATCAGTATAATTCCTGAAAAACATCCAGTCCCTGGAGCTCACTTTGCAGTTCTGCTAAGTATTTATCATCAGGGATGAAGGGTAGGGTCTTATTCATGGACCAGTTAAAGATTATGGGCTTCTTTAATGTACAAAACATCTTCACCAACCACATAACATGATAATGGGGAAAGCAACTGAAAGTAGAACTGTCTGCTGTCGTGTGCAGATCCTGAAGCCATGTTGGTCACACCATGGATCACAGAAACAGGAGAAGGGAAACAAACTTACATTTCATCAGCAGCAATTGGATATATCCTTCTGAGCTCTTAGGCTGTAGTCTGGTGGGTAACTCCTGCCTTACCATAAAAACATCTGTCTCTCTTCCCTGATTTTCTTTTGCTCAACACACAAGAGGCTGATAGGCAGGTAACAAATTATGTCAGACTAATCTAAAATACTTGCAAGTTAAACTAGAAAGAATTAACAGTTTGGATGTCACTGGCCAGGTTTTCATTTTTTTTCCATATCTACAATTAAGGGTCTTTTCTGATGCCATTTTTCTCAGTTCAGAAGTCGTCTGAGGGAAATATTTTTCTTTGTTCTTTAACCTGGCAAGACTGTAACATTAAAAACCTCTCCATGTATTTTAAAAGTTTATTCTCACCACCTTTCAGAGCAGTGGTTCTAGATAAATTTGAAACATTTTGTCTTGTCATGGGGTAGACGAGTCTTGAAAAGAACGGAGTCCACACGGAACTGGGTATACAGAAGTGGCATATACCCATAAACCTTTACAAAGAAGTTGATGCATTTGTGGCGTTCATGAAAATGAGAGTCATCGTGTGAAAGAGCCTGAGGGCAGCCAGGACAGCGAAAAGTCCACCGTGACGTTACCTGGAATCAGAGAGAGAAATTTAAATGGATTACAAGATATACCTTCTCCATAGGCTCTCTGCTATTATACGCTCCTTCACTCTGTCATCCATTCAGATCTGTTACCCATAATCATCCTGCACTAAGAAATCTATACAGAAGTCATTCATCAAAAAGTCAATATGAAAGGAATATAACGGACCTCTTGAAAATGTTAGTGTGCCCTGCTTTAGCTCTCAACAGAAGATGCAATTCTCTCTCAGTATTAAACTACTTCAGCATAATACAAATATATTAGAAAACAAAGGGTCTGCTTTTTTGCTCTACAATTTCTCTTATAAAGTAGTAATGTTTATGGTACTTTAACATGTAAGAATCTACACAGTGTTCAGAAAAAAATGGGATCCCTTACATAGTTTCAAAATACTTTGCAAAGTATGACCTTTACTAGGAAACTCCCTTAGTAAATTCTTTGTGCCATATATCTTATTTTATTGCAAATATTTAATCAGAACTTTTTCTTCACTAAATGCCATTTTGCTAAAACGGATCTTAATGGCTACTTCCTGAATGATGACATTTTGAAAACAGGAATCATCCAGTTTTTACAGCATCTTGCAGTTAACACCTGTCAATAACAGTGATAATTTTTTAATAGTAGTACATTTGTTTTTGGGTTATTTTTTTCAGACACCGTGTACAAGGTTCAAACAAGGGTCAGGTCTAATCAAAAAATTAGACCTTCCTAGTGTTCCTACAGATGCTGTATCAAATTTCACATGCACATCTTCAACTGAGGAAACTTAACCTAAATCAATACTATATTTTGCTATTTCTGCAATTAAACCATGAAGCCATAGGTTTTCTTTCGACAATTCATGCAAAATTATAATCAAAAATGTTAAATAAATTTGCAAGCAGGTAAACCATACGTGGGGAATTCTATAAATGGCGCCCAAACAAAAATCGTGCTCAGTGCTATTCTATAAATGATGCTCTGAGTTAGGTGACATTTCTAGAATAGCGCGTACCTCCAAGACCTGCGCCCAACTTTTAGGCATTTACACCAACTAAAAGCTGGTGTAAATCCTGGCATGTAAGTTAGGCCTGGATTCCCTCACATTTCATAATATTGCACACATCTCTAGTGAATGCCCCTGACCCGCCAATGCCCCCCCTCTTCAGTTATGCGCTGTAGGATTTACGCACGCGTCCTTATAGAATAGCGCTTTGTAAGATACATGCATAAATCCAATTTTTTAATAATTAATGCCAATAATTGGTTATTACCCCAATTATTAGTGCTAACTGGCTCATTAACCAATTAATTTCTGCATGCAATTTTAAGCGCCATATATAGCATCCCACAGTGTTCTCGTTATCACATAGTAAATATCACACAGAAGTTGTAAACAGAGCACTGTTCTGCAAACTCATTTTTCTATTATGACTACTGTATAAAGCACTTTTATATTCTGCTTGCATCAGCAATCCAGCCTTTTAGCTTCTTGTGCATCACATTGTTCCCATCTGATAAATTCTATACTGGACGTTATGCTGTTTGTCATGTTTTTTTCTGTTTCTAGGTACAATACATTTGTCCAAAGTACCTTTTAGCAATATGTCTTACCAGATATGGTACATAAATCATGATTCACAAGAAGGTGAAGAGAATAATAAAGTCATATACTTAAGAGATGTGTCACAGAGCTTAAAATTGACCTAGTAATCATAAAATCATGTCAGATACTCACTAAGTCCCTTGGGTAATAAATGTGTTTTTTTTTTTTAATACAAATTCCTTGCAATCCTTACCAGACCAGTCCAGAACTTGTAGGTTGAGCTCATCAATCAGCAGATGTGTGGAGACAGATTCTAGAAATCTGGACTCTATTCTATTAGGGTACCCTGCAGCCTGAGGTCTTCAGTATTTCTCAGTCTCCAGCACATAGTGGCAGGCAGACCATGCAGCTCCTGGACTAGTCTCGTGGAGGGCCATTTTCGATACAAAGTCTAAGTCCAACTTTGGACGTTTTGCAAAAAAAACATCCAAAATCCAAATAGGAAATAAGGTCATTTTCAAAAAAAGAAAAACACCTTTCCCCCCCCGAAAATACTGTTTTGGTTTTTTGTGCTTTGCTTGTTTTGCTTTTTGGTCATTTTTTTTTTTGGGGGGGGGGGGGGGGGGGAGAGTGCAAAACATACAGATTCATGCCATTGGGATGTAGGAGGAGCCAGCATTTTTAGTAGACTATCCCCCAGACATCCCAGGAGAGCACCACTACCACCCCCCCCCCCCCCCGACATGCCTTCTTGTGATTTGGATGCACTGCAGAGGAATTGCATAAATAAACGTCCAAACAGTGCTTTATGCCACTTTTTAGACGTTTTTTTTTCTCTTCCGAAAATGAGCCCCCTAAGGGAACCTCCTGGTCCAGTCTGAGAACTGGTAACCAGATGAAGTGGTGCTTCTTTCTACAAAAAAAAAATAAAAAAAAAACAAAAAGAGAAGTTGGAATTTTATTTTTCTGGAGCCTGCAGACATCTCAGAGGAGTCGGAGTTTCTCATTCCCTATTCTTCCTCCCCCCCACCCCAATTTTACTACAAGGGTTTGTGAATACTGAAGATATTTTTTTTTTGGAGGCTAGAGAGATTCTTTTCCTTAGTTACTTGTCAGGCCTGGGGTAGCTCAGGTTAACGGTGGTGTTCTGTGAGCTTTTGTCAGTTTCTTCAGTGCCACCATAGGCTGCAACACCTGCCTCAATTTTTGTTGTGGCTGGCATGCCCAACAAACTTCAGTTTGGTGCTCCTAGAAGCCCCGCCTGAGCACACAAAAAACTCCAAATGCAGATTTATGCCACTATTTGGACGTTTTTCTCTTTTGAAAATGAGCCCAATAGTGGAATTAGAAAAGTACAGAGAAGGGCACCGAAAATGATAAAGGGGATGGGACAACTTCCCTATGAGGAAAGGCTAAAGTGGCTAGGGCTCTTCAGCTTGGAGAAAAGATGGCTGAAGGGAGATAGGATAGAGGTCTATAAAATAATGAGTGGAGTGGAACGGGTAGACGTGAATCGCTTGTTTACGCTTTCCAAAAATACTAAGACTAGGGGGCATGCAATTAAGATACAAAGTAGTAAATTTAAAACAAATCAGAGAGAGCATTAACGTTTTTGGTTCAAGAAGTGAGTTCTGTAAATGTTAGAGGAACATAGTTATTGAATTATCGGGGGGGTGGAGGGGTGGGGAGAGGGATAGGAATATAGGAGGTACATTGTTGAAATGTTATCAACATGCTGGAATGGTTTCTGTAATCGATTGAATAAAAATGATTGAAACATAAAACAAATCGGAGAAAATATTTCTTCACTCAATGTGTAATTAAACTCTGGAATTCATTGATGGAGAATGTAGTAAAAGAAGTTAGCTTAGCGGGGTTTTAAAAAGGTTTGGATGGCTTCCTAAAGGAAAAGTCCACAGACCATTATTAAAATTGACTTGGGGAAAATCCAATTCTTATTTTTAGAATAAGCAGCATAAAATGTATTATACTGTTTTGGGATCTTGCCAGGTATTTGTGACCTGGATTAGCCACTGTTGGAAACAGGATGCTGGGCTTGATGGACCTTCAACATGGATTAAACAGATGGTGGAAAAAATTAAAATGAGAACTACATTGCTTGTTTTGTTTGTCATTTTACAAGATAAAGATGCTTTGTTGAGACTATATCTTCAGGAAATTCAACCCACCTTTTTAGGTGGAAACATTTTTCCTGTTGTTTCAAAATGGACTCAAGAAAG
This sequence comes from Microcaecilia unicolor, assembly GCF_901765095.1. NCBI lineage: Eukaryota > Metazoa > Chordata > Amphibia > Gymnophiona > Siphonopidae > Microcaecilia > Microcaecilia unicolor. The sequence continues at coordinate 391,784,985 of NC_044033.1, read as the reverse complement.
GAGGAAGAAGTTCCTGGGGATGAGGTAAGAAGTGTTATCTTTGGGAGCCCGTTTCCATCTCCTTTTTTCCTTGTAAATATGTTTTTCTTTTTTGGGATATGAAATACGCATTTTTTCAACCTCTCAAATTGCACAGCTTTTTGAATTTACAGGGTAGCTCGGGCTCTATTCCAGTTATTTAGCTGGGCAAGAGATTATTGGTAGTATTTTTTAATGCACCTACAATTAGCGTGTGCACACTAACTGTATAGGTGCCTATAGGGATATTATAGGCACGTACACGGTTAATGGACTACATGGTTAACGTATGTTAAAAAACATTAACGTGCCTATAACAAGGCTTAGTAAACAGGGCCCTTAGATTGTGAGACGTCCTGAGACAGAGAAATACCCAGTGTACCCGAATGTAACTCACCTTGAGCTACTACAGAAAAAAAGTGTGAGCGAAAAAAATATATATATACAGGTATACACCTAACTAAAGTAGTACAATTAAAGTTTACAAAGATAGAAAAACATCTTTGAAAGAAATTTGCCAGGGTATATCATAAGTACATAAGTAGTGCCATACTGGGAAAGACCAAAGGTCCATCTAGCCCAGCATCCTGTCACCGACAGTGGCCAATCCAGGTCAAGGGCACCTGGCACGCTCCCCAAACGTAAAAACATTCCAGACAAGTTATACCTAAAAATGCGGAATTTTTCCAAGTCCATTTAATAGCGGTCTATGGACTTGTCCTTTAGGAATCTATCTAACCCCTTTTTAAACTCCGTCAAGCTAACCGCCCGTACCACGTTCTCCAGCAACGAATTCCAGAGTCTAATTACACGTTGGGTGAAGAAAAATTTTCTCCGATTCGTTTTAAATTTACCACACTGTAGCTTCAACTCATGCCCTCTAGTCCTATTATTTTTGGATAGCGTGAACAGTCGCTTCACATCCACCCGATCCATTCCACTCATTATTTTATACACTTCTATCATATCTCCCCTCAGCCGTCTCTTCTCCAAGCTGAAAAGCCCTAGCCTTCTCAGCCTCTCTTCATAGGAAAGTCGTCCCATCCCCACTATCATTTTCGTCGCCCTTCGCTGTACCTTTTCCAATTCTACTATATCTTTTTTGAGATACGGAGACCAGATAGATAGATAGATATCTTGGATCCCGATCTTGTGGACTACTTTAGTTAGGTGTATACCTGTAATTTTATTTCATTTTTCTTTTAATTTCCTTGTATTGTTTAAGGATATACCCTGGCAAATTTCTTTCAAAGATGTTTTTCTATCTTTGTAAACTTTAATTGTATAAATAAAAATTGAAAAGCAAAACAAAAACAATTACCACAAAGCCTCCTTTCTCTGCTAGCTGGAAGGATGTTTTGTTTGCTTTCTAAGTTTTTCACAACAATTCTTTCTAGTGAAGAAAGGTTGTATAGCATTATCTTCTACTTAGTGGAAAGCTGGAAAGCTGTGATTTCAACCTGACAAACTCCCAATGTAGTACTCTAATTTACTGTTTTGCCACTCGGTGTGGTAAAATAAGTATCTATTTTTTGTAATCCAGCATGTTGGAAATATCTCTTGTGGAAATGTTCTTTCAGGCAGTTTCTTAAAATAAATTCTCCTGTTATCTGGAATAGTTAAATTTCTCTTAGTATACTAGAAAGGCAAAATGAAAGTACCGAGATGTCATGCTGTGATTAACTAGTCGCATCACAGGATGTCAACCTTCATATAGTAGTAGAACTGACATCTAAACTAGTCAAGTTTTACTATTAAATTAATAAACATTTTTATAAATCTGGACTGAAGGACAGTTTCACTACTCAATGCATTCCATCTTTTAATCAGATTTAAGATGGACTACATCATATAAAGCATTAATATTTTAGACACCACAGCTTATCAACAGTGACCATCTACTAACATTTATATAGAGGAAACAAACTGACAGATGCAGCTACTTTCCAAGTCAGATTTCACATATGAAAAAGCTATATTATCAAAATCTTTTCCAAGAAAATTGCTTCTTCACATTATGTATCTAGGACAAACCTGTAGTACAAAGAAAGGGAGCAAGTACATATATAATCTAGAGCTAGAAAAAAACAGAAAAATTTAAACAGATTTACAGCTGACTACTCTTGCAAGGATGAATGACTGAAAGAAATATTCCCTAATTCAACAGTTACAGCTTTCTGAGAACCACTTGATAGGAAGAAAAACATTGCTGAAAAAACAAGCTTCTAACAAACTCTAGAAGAGAACAGAACAAATCCCTACAATATACCATGTTGCAAATGAGGCATGCAGTTATAACAGAACCTCACAAAAACACATGGGAAAAACTTTCAACATAACATATAGACTTCTCCTCTAACATAGTGTATAGTATTCAATGTACAAAATAAGACAAGAATCCATTCTCAGACATCACACACCACAGAGATGACCAAGAGAAGGCGAAAACTATAGGGAAGCACTTTTTCAGACCAGATTATATTTATTATGCTTGATATACATTTCAACAGCTTTATCAAAGCAGTATACAAAACATGTATAAAATGAATGGGGAAAGAAACTCCATCATCAACTAATAAACAGAAGAGAGACACTGAGCAGAGAATAAGGCACACAGGAAAATGCTAATAATAAAAAGAAGGCATGGAAGCTGTACAAAAAGTTAGCCAGGGGCCAGATCCTGAGAACCTGGGAATGCTAGGGTGAATAGATGAGTTTTCAGGGCAGATCTGAACTTTTTATAGACAACTCTGATCTCAATGGTAATGGCAGTGAATTGTACAAGTGTGAAGCAGTGGGAAAAAAAAAAGGTACAGTGCCCTGTCGACTCAAGACGGGCTCGTGATATAGGTGGGAGGATAAGATGATAGTCAGGTAATGGGCCTAGGGACCTCGGATGGTGATGGGAGTTCTGCAGAGGAAGATGAGGAGGAATACCAGTAAGGACGAAGGTCTTGAACTGAATACAATACCGCCCAGGGAGCCATTGGTGGGCATAAAGGAATTGCATAAAGTGGTCAAATCACTTTGCATTAAAAAGTAAGCAAATGGCTTACCAATTGCAATCATTTTATCTCATAAGCATATACCTGGTATAACTATAACTGGTATATCACTACTCAATTGCCCTCCCCTTGTCCCTTCCTTCCTTCTCACCCATTACTTCCCTCACCCGTAACTGTCTTGTCTGTCTGTATTATTTAGATTGTAAGCTCTTTTGAGCAGGGACTGTCTCTTTGTAACAGATGTTCAGTGCTGCGTGCGTCTGGTAGCGCTATACAAATGCTAATGCTAATAATAATAACTGTTACAATAATTTATTTATCACATTTGTATCCCACATTTTCCCACTGATAATCAAGTCTGGACATGACAAACATGCTGACAAATGTATGTTGTGAAGGTCCATTAAGATATTGCTGTAGAGAACACAGTTGCCAGAGACTGAAGATACAAATCTTAACCATAGATGAAATGTGGAGTGAGAATAATAACTGGTAGTCAATAGTTACTCCAAAGTACCTAAAGGAATTGACCAAGATGACAGAGGTGCCTAACAAGGTGGGAGTGGGTAATGGGTGGGTTTGATGCCCATTAATCTAGGAGGCTATGGTCTTGGAGGGGGTTCAACATGAGATGCTGAAACTGGAGCCAAGCTGCATCAGCATAAAATCCAGACAGTCCAGATCAGTATAAGCAAAAAGCAGAATATCACTGGTGTAAATAAAGAAATTTATGCCAAGGTCTTTAATAAGGGTGGCCAAAGGACTAAGATAGATACTGAATTGTGGAGCAAATACTGAGCCCTGTGGAATCCCACGAGAAAGGAGACATGCTGAGGAGACTGTGGGCCAGAGGAAACAGTGAAGAAATGATTGGATAGGAAGGAAACAAACCACTGAAAAAACAGGCCCTGTTAAAATAGATACTGGAAACCATTGCCAAGAGTACAGAATGGTTGACCAAGTCGAATGCTACAGAGAGGTCCCAAGAAATGGCCAAAGCTACTTGACCTGAATTCAAGTTTCCCTTGGACCTCACTGAGCAATGCAGCTATCATCATCTCGGCACTATGTCCTTATGATTTCTCATCTCTGCTGGCTTTTCTGTATGCCTTAGATTTTTCTTCCCTTGAAGTCTTTTGCCAGTTTAGAGTAATATCTATGTTGAGTTTGCCTGCCATAAAGATTAGCTGTCACCAACCAAGACAGGACCTACCACAAATGTCTACTACTTCTATCACCAACAGACAGAGCTATCTTTGTGAAATCTAAGTTTGAGAGAAGGTATATACAACCAAGCTGCAATCTCTAACTTGAGGAAAGGAAGTTTTAAGGAGGAGATGGATATGTTTAATCTGTTACTGAATAGCAAAGGGCAAAGAGTGTACAAGCTAAACATGAAGGAACTAGGGTAACAAGAGAGTCTTTGATGATAGATCTCAATCCTCTCTGACCACCACAACAGATGGGTTACACAACCTACATGATGCTTCTAAGAACAATATACAAGCCAATAATGAATGAAGAAAGCATGGAAATCCTAGTTTTGTGCTACCTCCAAATGATACTTCAAAATACCATACACACTCAATCGTATTCATGAACCAGCAGAACACCAACTAGGCAAACATATGAGCAAATGATATGGATAATCAACCATCACTTGTACTGTGTTACTGATTTGCCAGAGGGTCAATTAGTTCCCCAGTTCTTTTCACATCTTAACACAGGAAAACAGCTCAGTGATAGGCCAGCCTAACCATTTTATAACCTCATATTATGTGGATAGAGTAAGGTGCTATGTTTTTGGATTCAAGTTATAGACAACTAGAAAATAGCTATATTACTTTGCTATCTCAAGAAACATCACATGGGCCAATAATGTTAACTCAGATTTACCTTTAAAGTGCTTTAAGCTATTCTATACATGTATGAAAACTCTACGATATTTCAATCACTGCATTGCTAAATAACATAAATATTTAAATAAGAAATAAAGTAGCTGAGTCTCTTGTTGCATCTCACCTTGATGGGTGGTTTCCTTGTAATATGAGAAACAAGGAAGTTCATGGCAATATCCTCACAGTTTATATATTCATCTACCATGTCTCGTATTGCCTGTGGCATCACATAGGAATACAGGTAGGCGTAATACTAAAAAGAAAAGAAAAACAACAAAAAAATCAAATGTGCAATTTAACTATTGTTTCAGAATTGGACTGCCCAATACTGCAACAGAACAGAGCTACAATTCTCACATACATGTCCAATATCTTAAAAAATTATTTTACAAACAAATTCTCTTACATTAATTGCTTTCACTAGTCAAAGTATAAACATACTTTTATTTAAGTATACATACCACTCTATATCTTGTTTTATCCAGCTACAGACTCAGGGTACCTGAATTAACTTTGGGGACATCAATCAAAAACGTTTAACAAAGGTAACTTGAGTACTTACCTCTGTAAAACAAGGGTGGGTTAGGCTACCCCTTTCCACACCATTTGCGAATAAATATGTGATGTGAGATAGCACACATTTTTAGACACATGCTTATTTTGTTCAGAGTTAAATCAGGGAAGCAGAAGTCCATGATTTCATTTTCAAGTCTCTTTGCGTGCTTTCATGTGAGTACTTTTTGCACCTGTTTCTGTGCCAAAAAGTGAACCCAGGTAGCACATTTACCAGTTCCTGCTCTACCAGAAGTCACCAAAAAGCTGAACCTTGGAAGACTGCTAAACTGAAGACTGGAGCCCTGGGAACATATTTACCAGTATATGTCCTATCCTGTTTGACTCTACTTTGACTTTTGAACTCATATTAACAATTTAATGCAAAGGGTATTTTTTAAAACTAAGACAGCTAAGATTCATTCAATCTTATTTTCATGATAACCATTTTGTACTTTTGGTGCAATCTTTTATATTGTCACATTTGGACTATTGCAATTTGGTTTAGTTTATATTGGGTTACCAAAGAAACAACTGGATTGATTGCAGTTACTTCAAAATACTGTTGCTAAAATGATTTTTTTTATAGTAATAGATATGATAGGTCTACCCCTTTATTGATCAATCTACATTGGTTATCAGTAAAAGCTAGATTTATAAGATTTCTTGTCTGGTATTCAAATCACTACATGGTTTAACATCAATCAATTTGTATGATTTGCTTTTTTGTTCTTTTTCTCAATTAACATTCAAATTTAAAAGTAATAATATTCTTTATCTTTCAGTACAACATTTGGGGACTTTTTTCCAAAACCTCACTAGCGATTCTCAGCAGGACAATGCCAACAAAGCCCATTCATTCTGAATGGGCTTCATCAGCATTGTTGCGTGGGAATCGCTAGCGCAGTTTGGTAAAAGCTGCTCTTGGTGTCTAAAAGAAATTATGCCTGAGCTTATTTGCATTTAGCTGCTTTTTTTGGAATTCATTACTGTTGTTCCATATATAATTTTAGAGAAAAAAATATTTCCATACAGTTTATAGAGATTTACAGATTGTTTTAGATATGTTGTGCACTGTCCATATTTTATCTTGATTTAAATATATTTTATATACTGATAATACAGAACACCAGAAACAAAATGATGAATAAAAAAAGCAGAGTTTAAAATGGATAAAGACAAGCACGACAAGTTCCTTAGCATGCTCTATATGCTTACTTTATGAAAGAAGGCAGCACCTGTCAGCACCATAGACAGCTCACAAGAATAGTTGGAGTTATACAGCCAAGACTGATGAGAAATATCCCAGGCGTGGTACCGTCCAGGGAACCCCACAATGCGATCTCTTGCTTCTCTCCAAACACTGAAACAAAAACGTTTACAGCTTATTGATGGGCAGAAAATGCTCATCTTTTAAGAGATATATCTTTTTTTAAGACAAAAATTTGCTGCTAGACAGTTTGTAACAAGAAATTGTGGAAATAAAGGTCAACAACCAAGTTGCAGGTTATATCTTTTTATTGGACTAAATGTGTTATCTGTCGCAAACTTTTGAAAGTCATCCTCTCTCTTCATCAGATCAGTGGAGACACAATGCAGATACACTGGGCTTAAATAGTATAATCTCATCTAGGTTTTAGGATGTGTGCATATATTAGTACAGGTCAGTGAAAGGAGATTGGTGGATAGACAGCAGTGATAAGGCAATGACAATCAACAGTTCAGAGGGCCTTATACCTGATAAGGGATGAGAAAGCTAGTGCTTTTATTGAGTTATGTTTCAGTTTTCAAGTGTTTGATCATTCTAATTTTGAAAGAGTTCCCTTCATGTGTTTGTCTAAAGAAAATATTTTTTCACTCATAGAATAGTTAACCTTTGGAACACGAGATTGGAGGATGTGGTAACAGTGGTTAGCATATCTGGATTTTAAAAAGGTTTGGACAAGTTCCTGGAGGAAACGTCCATAGTCTGCTACTGAGATGGACAAAGGGGAAGCCACTGGACAGAAACAAAATGGAAATCATGAGCCCACAAAAAATAAAATGCTTTGGCTCAAAATGACAGTTATAAATTCCCTGTGAAAGGCTGAGGAAAGACCACTGATATACCAGGTATGTAGAGAAACTACAAACTATGATCGTTTAGATAGAAAACCGTCAATGCAAAATACACAACAGCAAGTAACAAACATTACAAAAATTCCTCGATGTCCAGAATACTGAAGAAGAAGAAAAAAAAACCACATGGTTCCCCAAGGCTAAAAGAGAGTCCCCTCTGAGAACAGACCCACAGAAAGAGAAAAATACAAGAAACTGACATGCTGTCACAATCTCCAATGGACATACATTGTGCCTTTTCTAAAGTGTAAAAGTCTTTTTTTTTTTTTTTTTAAAGAATGTGACAGAATAGGAGAATCATCCCCAAACTGTCCACTGGGCTACGGGGAATGTAACAGTTCAACAATAGTGCTTCACTACCATCTCAGGGATGAGAAGACATCAGCACCAACAGTAAGGATCTTCCAAGAGAGCACACCATAATACATAATAGTGGCAGCTGAACCCACAAAGACAGCTGCCAAAACAGTTGCTCTAACTAAAACAGCATAACTCACTAGCCATACCAAACCAGTCAGACAGCCCTCCGGAAAAGAACCTTGCTTGAGCAAGGCTAGAATAATGTGCTGAACCGCCAGGCAGTACCAGAGCAGCTACACACCGCAAACCTGAAAGGCATGAGCAAGTAGCAGAACAGATGGGCGAAAGGTAACACAGTCCAAGAGATTATCAGGGCTGGAACACCTCTAGAACCCTAGAATACCAGAGAGAGCATAGCACATCAGATAAAACAGACTGTAAAAACAGACCTTCAATAAATAAATAAATAAAGGTGTAAATTCCAGGAGAATACAAAAGGGAAAGAAACCTGAACCATGTAGAGAAACAATAGATCATGCCCTGGCATTATACAGAGACCTGAGAAATACTAAATAACTTGTGTCTGCATTAGTCAACTTTCAGCAGGTAAATGAGACACCGTCAACAAGTAAACTGTACTAGTATAAAACCAATAGATTATGTCCTTGCAGCTTTCTAATTCTAGAAAAAAATATTGTCCGTGCACCATACAAACTGTAAAGAAGCACAGACAGTTTCTGTGCCCCATTTAGATGCTGGAGAAAATAGCATATTGTGTCCTTTCAACACCCAGAATGTAGAGAAATTAATTATTTTATCCTGCATTATACAGAATCTGGTCATCAGAAAAGAATCCCTACCAGAGATAGTTTTATTTACACTCTTACAGTATCAGATTCTGGCAGCTTCGAAGCAAGGAAAGGGAAACCACAGGGCAGAGTATCGGAGCCTCCCACTCCAGATAAACACAAAACATGGCAGTCTGCACAACAGATCACTTCACCATAAAGCAGCTGAAAGAAAAAAAAAAATAAAGAGAGAACCTGCCCCCGCACACTCAAACCTCATTCTGCAATGGCTGTTTGTCCTTCAAATTAACAGTGCAAAAGGCAGAGGAAATCTTCCCCTTATAGAGGAGACCTCGTAGCACTGCTGAAGAGGCCGCTGGAACAATAGCAGACCACTGTCAGAATGTTCTGTGCCGCTCCTCCACAGCTACAAACAAAATGGTGGAGTTTCCCGCCTAAAACCCAAGTGGTGTAGGAAGCCGCTGACACCATACTAAAAACCTGAACCTCTTCGCTAAACTGAGAAGTCCTCATACCGCCACTTTGTTTTTGTTTTTTTATTAAATCTGAATTAACACCTGTCCAGAACAACCACCTGGCTCTTGAACCCAAACCAGAACAGAGGAAGAGGAACTATAACACGCTCCCGAGCCCAAGACCCTGCAGGGAGACAGCCATGACAGCAGGTTAAAGCCATTGCACTTGCTTGCTTTTTGTTTAGGTTTTGGGTTTTTGTTTTTTTTAATATCATAGTGGCTGTTCCCCACAGCTCTGCAAACTCCCTTTCCTTGAAGGGGTTGAGGCCAGCAATGGACCACAGTCCGGGGATAGGAGGGACCCAGCCACCCCCCCAAAGCATTAAAGAACCCTCACAGGCCTCAGCCTCTGCCAGCAGATAACCAAAATGGCACACAGATGTATAAGACAAAAGAAACCTTCAAACTTATTAGACTAAGAAAGAAATAGGTACATGTACCTGAGCTAACAGAAATTAGAAAGCAGAAACAGAATAGACATTTTGAGACCAAGGGGCTCACCACATTTACCACCTGCTGGAGACTGGGAATACTGAGGTTTCCAAGGAGCTGAGCATGGCTCTTACTGGCTGCCTCAAAATCAGTCTTCTCAGTCTCCACCTGCTGGAAGGCATGCACAACCCATCAGTCATTCTGGGCGGGTCCGGAGGGACACTAAGGAAACAGGGATTTTTCACATTCAGGAGTCAAATGGTGGAATTCCATTCCAAATGAATTAAAACATATCTCCAGTTTTTTAACTTTCTGCAAATTCCTAAAGGCATTCCTCTTCAACAAACTTCCACAATGATTGTAATATATCACCATTTCAGAACTGTTATGGTTCTTCTAATTGACATCTTTGCCCAATTACCAATGTATAAACTTCAGATGCTCTACATCAGTGTTTCCCAAGTCCACTCCTGGAGTACCCCTTGCCAGTCAGGTTTTCAGGATATCCACAATGAATATGCATGAATTTGATTTCCATACACGGCCTCCATTATATGCAAATCTCTTTCATGAATATTCATTGTGGATATCCTGAAACCTGACTGGCAAGGGGTACGCCAGGACTGGACTTGAGAATCACTGTTCTACATTGTAACATTTAGGTACAATAATTGTGTGAATTGGCTTTACTGTAAACTTCTTAGTTGCCTCATTGTTATTTAGCACTATAAATTGTGCATTTGCTTCTGTATCTTCAAGCTATCTTACTGTAAACATTACTGTATACTTTTGTTGCTACCTTTTACTGTTATACACTTAGAAATATATAATGTAATCCCTACCTTTCTCTCTTTTGTAAGCCACTTAAAACTGAATAATGGAGACTAGCTTCCCGTTACAGAGTGAAAATAGCTGAGAGGGGGGGCGGAGCAAGATGGCGGCAGCAACAATGCGTCACGGGTAACCCTTTTGATAGAGCAGCGTTAAACCGATTCCTCAAGGTTGAATCTCTTACCTAATTGAACTTTTTTCTCTTGCAATGCCACATACCAAGAGGAAGGCGGTTGTGAGAACCGGAGCCCCGCAGGTTCTAACTTCGACACCATCGCAGCCAACTATCAAGGGTTTTCTCGTGAGAACCCCTGTCTTGACGCCGGGTGGCCCCGCTGAGCTCATAGCCCAAGAAGAGGCAGAGCTCCAGGACCAGGACGTTTCTTTGTCCCCCCCGGCGCGCCAACCTCCACCGCAACCAGCTGAGACTGAAGAGAGGAGTAGCCCCAAACCGTGACGACGGAAGAGGAGAGCTACTGCTGGGTCCGTACTCTGATGTCACAACTTCTATGAAAAACGAGGTAACCAAAAAGATTAATAATTTGACAAGTGAAAATTCCAAACTAAAGGAAACCTCAGTTAAATTGATACAAGACAACTTGCTGATACATAATAGGTTGGAATATTTTGAAAATTATAACAGGAGGTTAAATTTACGATTTTTGAATTTTCCACGGACTTCCATATATTCTCCTTTAGAGACTTTTAAAAGATATTTAGTGGAAAATTTAAAATTTACCCCTGAAAATATACCTCCTGTGAACAAAATTTATTTTCTCCCTACAAAGAAGGATCTAAAAGCTGTGGAGCAACCAGATTTAAATGTATCAGAACTCTTGGAATCCTCTCTGTCTGATGTAATTGAGCGGCAAACGTTATTGGTATCATTTATATTTCATCAAGACTTGGAATCTGTTAGGAAGATAGCTTTGAAGAACCTACAAACCTCATTTTATGGGGGAAAAATCTGGGTGTTCCCAGACGTTACTAAACAAACTCAACTTAAGAGAAAGGACTTCTTAGCTCTTCGTTCTGAAACTTTGTCTTTGGGAGCCTCATTTAATTTGAATTATCCATGTAGATGCAACGTTAAATATTTGGGGGTCAAATATACTTTTTTTTCTCCTGAACATTTAAAACATGTTATTTCTCAGAAGAAAATATTATAAACTTGTTGAATCCAAATCGATATGTTTTGCTTTAAGATTTGATGTTGGGATTTGTTAAAATCAGGGGATTTAAATAATCTGCTATTGCTTTATTTCATCTAGATATTGTCTTGAAAGAATCTCTCTCCTGAGTTTATATCCGTTATAAACCCCCCACTTTTGGTGGTCTAATATAAGTTGAAAAATTTTTCTCTCTTTTGTATTGTTAAGAGTAATGAAATATTTCCTAAGTGGTTTTCCTATCAAGTAGTTAATGCTTGTAAAATATGAAAATGATAAATAAAAGGTTAAAAAAAACAAAACTGAATAATGGAATTTGGATAACGTGGGATACAAGAAACAATAAATACATACATACATACATACATGCATGCAGAAGCCTGAAGATGCAATCTTTGTTTTACTAAGTGAATTATTACTGGAGGGTCTGCCAATCAGATAGCTGAACACCTCTGATGTATTTTAAATGAGGTATTTCAGCTTCCTCAAGGAATAAAAACAGGCCACAGCAAACAGTTCTAGTTAGACTGAATGTACAGCATTATTGGCAAGACACTAGGCAAAAAGCTCACTGATCAACAATGAAAATCAGAAAATAAGTATTATACCAGTTAACAATACTGTTGAGAGGAGATGCATCAAAATTATAAAATCATTATCAGAGGACAGATAGTATGTACAACAAATGTCAGTGAAGTGGGCCTATTTAGATGGACAGTTCTCTATATTTTGAATCAGAGAGCGTGACATAAAATCAAACAATATAGAATGTTATATGTATGAGACCAATGACCACTACATCGCTACACCATTAATACTGGCCTAGAAACCAAACATTAAAAAGTTAAATGCTTCAGTGAAGACCTAAGCTAATAAACATCAAATCAGCAGTGCTGTGGATGCATGCCACTATACTTTGTTTCCATTATCAATGACACAAAAATCACAAGTAACTTTTCTCACTCACTTGTAACAATATCAAATAAATGTCCTCGCAATGGCCCCCAATGCCTTGCTATTCACAACAGTGCTTTATAGATAACCAATCACTTCAACATAAATTTAGCAATAACACATCTGGATAATTTTAGAAATAACTGATTAATACTGTACTCTGGTTACATTATGATGACAATGAATGTGGAGACTGGCCAGACAATTACATCTTGGCAGCCCTCTCCCTCACCCTGCCAGAACATTCCATATCCCTTTCTCTAGTAATTGTGTTATTTACAGAAATATCAGACTGTAATAGATATAGATTTTGCAGTTGAAGAGAATGGTTTACACAACGATTTGCATTTCTGGACCAAGATAATCTGTTTAACACTTGAGCATGTGAAAAGAACAATGCAAGGAACGATGGCACTATATCAAGAATAAAAGTATTTCCGAACATAAACCACTTCTACAGGTCATATGGCTACCATATCGTCCTCTATATCGCCACCATAATTTGTCCCTTCCTTTCTCAATACTCTACCAAACCTTTACCCACACTTTTCATCACCTCCCATTTAGACTACTGCAACCTGCTTCTCATAGGTCTCCTAATGAACCATAGCTCTCTCTGTCTTTAAATCTATTCACAATTCTGCTGCACATCTTCTGCCAGTGTCAATAAATTCTCATAATCCCTCTTCTCAATTCACTTTATTGACTCTCTATCCCTTTCTGCATACAGTTCAAACTTCTCATATACTGAAGTATATGAATGCACTTATAGTTCGGTATACGAGAAGTTTGAAGTGCATTCATTCAGTATCTCTTCTCTCTTCTCCCTACTGCTATCACTCAAGAACTTGGCCCATTAGATAAGTCACTTACTTATCTTTGCCCTTCTCCACCACCACAAACGGCAGACTCCATTCCTTCTACCTTGCTGCCTATACACCTGGAATATAGAGTTGGTATGCTATGCTCTATCTCCAGTCCTATTCAAATCGAGGATAAAAGCCCACTCTTTTGAAGCAGATAAACCATTCAAGGTAGCAACGGCAGCAAAGACGCAACTCTGTGAAAAACAAAGTCATGTGACGGCGCAAGGAAAAAGCCAGAACAGCAAAAACATCAGAAATACCTTACTTTTAACTCTCCCTTCCTCTTTTCCAAAGTCCCCTTTTCTTTCTGGATCCTATTTGAATGAAACATGCAAAACAAACTCAAAGCCAAGTGTTTGTGACACTCGACAAAATGCTAGTTATCAAGCAGTTTGAAACAGATAAGATTTATCTGTCTTTTCCATTAAAACAGAAGCAGTTTACTTTATCTGCAGCAGGAAGAAGCAATCACCTCCATCATAAATCATAATGTGAAAAGATCAGTTCCATTTTAATAGGAACTGCATTCCTGTGACAGAGCTGTGCACAACTGCACAGTCCACAGGAGGATACAGCTTATCTCAAATACAACAGAAGCCGAGATGATGTGGATAATAAAATGATTCATAAATAAGGGACTTGCAAAACAAAATTCAGCATTAGAATAGTTTGTGTTGATAAGTGGTATCTATACATTTATAAAATGCCAAGTTTTAATAACATTTATTTTTGGGGGCCATAGTTTGAATTTTGATCCTTTAAAAACAAAAATAAAAAGTAAGGCAGCTCTACTTCTGCTGCTGCCATACTAGCTATACTGTGGTATCCGATGCCAAAATCTTTTATCACATAAATGTCCATTTTTTGCTGAATTAAGTGAAATTTACACTTAAAATATCAATAGAAATCAAACAAAATAAAACATGGAAAAGAAAATAAGATGATACCTTTTTATTGGACATAACTTAATACATTTCTTGATTAGCTTTCGAAGGCTGCCCTTCTTCGTCAGATCGGAAATAAGCAAATGTGCTAGCTGACAGTGTATATAAGTGAAAACATTCAAGCATTACTATGACAGTCTGACAGGGTGGGAGGATGGGGGTGGGTAGGAGGTATGCATGGGGACATCAAAGCATATCATTGATATTCTAACAGGGTGGGTGTGGATAGGTGAGGGGAGGGTGATCAACAGAGACATACAGCTTTATGGTTTATAATGGGCTAGGAACCCCAGATCCCTGTCACTTAGGGCAAACTGGATGGACTGTTCAGGTCTTTATCTGCCATCATTTATTGTGTTACTCTTCAGCCTTTCCTCATGAGAGGCGTAGCCTTAGTGGTTAGTGCAGTGGACTTTGATCCTGGGGAACCGAGTTCGATTCCCACTGCAGCTCCTTGTGACTCTGGGCAAGTCACTTAATCCTCCATTGCCCCTGGTACAAAATAAGTACCTGAATATATTGTGAAAATGATGAGGCTTGTGTGATAATGAAGCTCCCACCTCAGGATCCCAGGTCCCTCTTTCACTCAGGGTGAGCTGGTTCTCAGTATGCAGATTTTATGCAAATTAATCTACTACCCTTTTCTGCTCAGGGTGACCTGCTTCTCACAAGGCAAACATAGTCAGCATAGTCAGGTCTCACCAATCAGGTTATTTGCAAACACATCTTTATTTCAGCCTCTGGGGCACACTTCTTTTAACTTAAAACACTTTCACAAGCTTTAACAGTTCTTCCAGCTTAACCATTTCTTCCTACTCAGTGCAATCTTCCAAGAGGGCATCTCAAGGCACCTCCCTGTTCTAACCCTGGGCCTCACCAACCCCCTCACCTAGGCTCCTCATCCCCCTCTTAGCACATCCCATGGCCCCGGGCCTCCCCATTCACCAGGCCTTGAGGGGTTCCCACTGCAGCGGGCTCTACCTGACCCTCTTCTCCTGCAGCCCCCTCCCGCCTCCTGGGGTCCCCCAGCCATGAGCCCTCCGAGGGAGGGGTCACCTAGCTTGCCTAGGTCCCTTTAACTTTCTCTTAGCACCTCACATGGCTTGGCCCATCCCCCCATTCCCGGGGACCTGAGGTACCTAACCGCACCTCCTACCTCCTGGGGCTTCCGACCTCACCACGATCCCTCCGAGAAAGGGGTCACCTGACGACTCTTCTCTTAGCACCACCCATGGCCCGGGCCCTTCCCTCTCACTAGGGTGCCCGCCGCTACCATGCTCCCCCAGGCTGGGACCCCTGCAGTAGGTCCCTTTTGACCCTCCCCCTGCAAGTCCCAAAACCTGGTTCTTAATGTCCAGCTTTAATAAATCCTCTCCAGCGGTAGTTGACTCCGGTGAGTGCTCTGGCCTTCTCCTCTCCGGCTTGAACTTTTCCCCGGCTTCTCAGGCCTCCATCCTTCCTGGCCATCCGATGGGGTGCAGCCTGCAATCACACAAAACAAAATCCAAGTGTGGCCTGTTTTCTCTCCTGGCCCCCTCACTTGTGCTGCACCTCCCTGTGTGTCCGCCTCCCCCTCCTAGGAAGGAGTTTGTGGCCTCCTCCATCCCCTACAGCCACTCCCAAGCCTCCAGTTCTCACTTACGTATCCACTCTCACCTCCCCCCTAGATACCCTTTACCTGGGGTAGGTGAGCAAAGCGCTTTTGCTAGTGTTGGCCCCCTCGACAGGCTTCTGGAACCACCGCCTCTGGAACCTCCAGGGACACCTCCATCTCACGCCGACCCCTCATCTGGTCTGATCTGGACTCCACTGCTCCCACGTGGATGTTCAGTGAATATCCCACCGCTGCCACCATTTGTGAAAATGATGAGGCTTGTGTGATAATGAAGCTCCCACCTCAGGATCCCAGGTCCCTCTTTCACTCAGGGTGAGCTGGTTCTCAGTATGCAGATTTTATGCAAATTAATCTACTACCCTTTTCTGCTCAGGGTGACCTGCTTCTCACAAGGCAAACATAGTCAGCATAGTCAGGTCTCACCAATCAGGTTATTTGCAAACACATCTTTATTTCAGCCTCTGGGGCACACTTCTTTTAGCTTAAAACACTTTCACAAGCTTTAACAGTTCTTCCAGCTTAACCATTTCTTCCTACTCAGTGCAATCTTCCATTTTAAACATTTCTTCTTGCACAGTTCATTATCCTTAGATTTCTTCCCCCTGAGCCCTCTCACACAGCCATTTGGGCTCAGTCTTAACTCAGTCCTTGGACTCTTCTCACTGAGCTGTCTCCCACAGGCCTTTGGGCTCAGTACTAACTCAGTCCCCGGACACACAGTACCTCTTCACTGTTTTAGACACACAGTCTTTTCAGCTGGGACACCTAGTACCTCTTTGAACACATAGTTCTTATACCTGGCTACTCCAGGGCCTTCTTACCCCAGCCAGCTTCCTTCTGGGGACACACCGTTCTACTACCAGGCCAAAGGACACAGCCAGTACTTCTCATGGGGATTCCCTGGCTTCAGCTACCAGCCCCTTTTTCAGCTGCCAGCTCTCCTTTCCCCCTTCTCCCTCAGGCGGGGTACTAAGTGGTTAAGGGCTAAACAGGACTCAGCCCTCCTCCTTTCCCCCTCTCCCTCAGGCGGGATACTAAGTGGTTAATGGCCAAACAGGACCCAGCCCATAACCTGCTGCACCTGTTTCCATCTCCAGGACTCTCCCCGGTCCTAGCGACCTCCAGCTATACCTCCCCTTTCTGGCTCCCTTCAGCAACTCACCCAGCCCTTCTCCCTGGACATTTTAGGGCAACACCGCCCTCTAGGGGCCTAACCAGGGTAAGACAGCCTCTTCCTTATTACAATATGTAAACCGCTTTGAATGTAGTTGCAAAAACCTCAGAAATGCGGTATATCAAGTCCCATTTCCTTTTATCATTTTGGTTGCTCTTTGAACCTTTCCTAATTTTGCTGTATCTTTTATGAGATACGGCAACCAGAATTGAATGCAGTACTCATGGTGAAGTCACACCATGGAGCGATACACAGGCATTATAGTATTCTTGGTTTTATTTACCATCCCTTTCCTAATAATTCCTAGCATCCTGTCTGCTTTTTTGGACACCGCCGCACACTAGTCATAAGATTTCAGTGTGTTGTCTACAATGACACGTAGATCTTTTTCTTGGATGTTGACTCCTAAGGTGGAGCTTCGCATTAGGTAATTATGATTCGGATTATTCTTCCCAATGTGCATCACTGCACTTGTCCACTTTAAATTTCATTTGCCATTTGGATGCCCAGTCTTCCAGTTTCCTAAGGTCTTCCTGCAATTTTTCACAATCCACATGTGTTTTAACAACTTTGAATAGTTTTGTGCTATCTGCAGATTTAATCACCTCACTTGTTGTTCCGATTTCCAGATCATTTTTAAATATGTTAAATAGCACCGGTCCTAGTACAGATCCCTGCAGCACTCCACTATTCACCTTCCTCCATTAAAACAAAATGGCCATTTAATCCTACCCTGTGTTTTCTGTACAGTGGTAAACGGCATTTTTGTTACAAAGAATGTGAATGGTGTTCTTAGCTAAGTCCTGGGTGCTGAATTCGAAAATGAAATCAGTTTTTGCCTATCGGGCTCAGTTTTCTTGTGACACGCTACCCTTTTTATAAAAATCCTTGAAAACACTGCATTTTGGTACCCTGCTGTGCAGGGCTGCCGAGAGAGGGGGGGGGGCGGGGGGACAAAATCCCCAGGGCCCGGGCCTTCAAGGGGGGCCCAGTGCCAGTCCCACCCGCCCTCTGACCGTCTGCCACCGGGCCGGCCCCCTGTATTTAAATCACCACGCGGTGCGACTCTCCCTCTCACCTCCCTGTGAGGCGGAACTCCTCCCTTCGGGTCTCCTTCCCTCCCTGTATCCCGCCCTCGGGGGAGCAGCAGCAGCAACCTCAGAGGGGGGAGGGGAGCGGCGACCTCGGGGGCGGGGCTGCGGCGGGGGCGAGGCGGCCTTGTCCCGGGCCCGGCCATGTTTCTCGGCGGCCTTGCTGCTGTTGATTAATTTAATTCAGCAGTTGTAATTATTGGAACAACAATTGAAATATACTAGGAATTACAATACAAAACCCTTAGTTTAGAAAGCCACCACCAGGAAATAAGGGAGGTTTGGCAACATTGCCCATGAGTCATGCTCGAACATGTTCAAACACGTTCTGTTGCGTCAGGTGCCACCTGTATCTCAGCATTGAGAGTTCAGTCAACAATTGCTGTTGGAAGTGACTGCTTGTAGTTCTACGTTTGTGAAGGTTTGTGTCATTTCAGAAGAAATGCCTCGTACCTGTGCAAATAGCCCAAATTCTTTTTGTTATATCTGTGGAGAGTTTACTCTGAAATCGCAAAAATGAAAACTTAATCCTCTTGTAAAAAAGTGCTACGAACTATATTTCGGGTGTAAGGTTGGTGAACAGGACCGCAAATGGGCTCCCCACATTTGCTGTTTGATGTGTGTTACACTCCTGACAGGCTGGTTAAAAGGAAAACTTCGCATGTCCTTTGCTGTTCCCATGATTTGGAGGGAACCAACAGATCACACAACAGACTGTTATTTCTGTCTGACAAAAATAGCAGGAATCACCTCGAAAACAAGGAAAACTGTGCAATATCCTAACTTACCATCTGCTATAAGACTTGTATGTCACAGTGAAGAACTGCCAGTACCAGTGCCTCCTGAGAATTTGATAGTGAGTGAAGATGAATACAGTGACAAACATGCAGAAGACAGAGAAGGGGATATGCATACCGACCCATCATTTCAGGACCTCTGTGAATCAAATGTGCCCCACTTTTTGACACAAGGGGATCTCAACGATCTTGTTCGTGATTTAAATTTGTCGAAGCAACAGGCTGAGCTTTTAGGTTTTTGATTAAAAGGATGGAATCTTCTTTCTTTCTTGCGATACGAAAGCGAGTGTTTTTCGTGACCGACATGCTATTTTTTCTGAATATTTCTCCAAGGAAGGTGACATGGTCTTTTGTAATGATATCGAATCCATTAGAATGGTTCCACCAGGACATTTCTCAAATGGAAATGCGTTATCAAGGCAAATGGAATGCCGCAATGTTGTCCGACTACTGCTGGACCTTACGGAGAGACGTTCCCGAGGCAAAGTACCACAGAAAATCAGGAAGGAAATCTTTTTAGGTATGTTTCTTCACTTCTCTTTACTCTTATGTTGCTTATATCTTTGATTTCTTTGTGAACTGACACAGTTTTTTTGGAACTCTTGTAGCAGAAGCGTGTCATTTTGCCAGATACATATAACAGTTACATACGCCGACACAAGCATTTACAAAAAACATTACCACATGAAAACTGAGGCTGATACAGAAATTCTGAAATGAGATCTGGATTCAGGGAAGAATTATCTTCCAGAAAATGTATGTTTTGTTCTTGTTACAGAAAAAATGTTTTTTTTTGGTAGACCAGTGATTCCTATTCCACAACAGAACATTGCCTGCTATCCCATGACTCTTTAATTTTCTCAGGAGTCTCTCATGAAAATCTAGATACACTGCATCAACCAGCTCACCTTTATCCACATGTTTATTCATACCTTCAAAGAAATGAAGCAAATTGATGAGGCAAGACTTCCTTTGGCTGATCCATGCTGACTCTGGTCTGTGTGTTCTGTATTTTTATTCTTTGATAGTTTCCACTATTTTGCCCGGCACTGAACTCATACTTACTGGTCTCTTACTTCCCAGATCACCCCTGGAACCCTTTTTAAAAATCAGCATTACCCTCCTATCTTCAGGTATTATGGATGATTTCAGGGACCAGTTACAGAACACTAACAGGAGACCAGCGATTTCATGTTTGAGTTCTTTCAGTACCCTAGGGTACATGCCATCCAGTCCAGGTGATTTATTACTCTTTAATTTGTCGATTTGGCACAGTACATCTTCCAGGTTCACTGAGATTTCTTTCAGTTCCTCTGTATCGTCATCCTTGAAAACCATTTCTGGTACAGGAAAATCCCTCACTTCTTCCATAAAGAGTGAATCAAATCATTCATTCAATTTCTCTGCTATGACCTTGTCCTTCTTGAGTGCTCCTTTTTCTCCTTCATGATGTAACGGACCCATGGATTCCCTCACAGGCTTTCTGTTTCTGATGTACCTGAAGAAATTGTTACTGTGAGTTTTTGCTGTGTTGGACTGGTTGTTGGCTAATAATCTACTTTTAACTCACAAAAAAACCTTAAATGTTGCTCTGTGGAGGAACAGACTTTCCTCTACCAATTACTCCAGTAGTTATGGAATTTGAAACAGTGGCACCCCTCAGTTGCACTTGTAAATCTTGGACTCCTGTTAGACTATGATATGACTTTGTTAATGCAAATTGCTAGTCATTAGAGGGGTGTTCTTTAAACTGAAAAGGTCTGCTAAAAACATTTTTATATTAGTGGCACAGGTTTCAGTTGTTCCATATTAGGTTGTTGTAATTGTATCTATGTGGGGCTGTTGTAAAAAAAACAAAAACCCAACAGCTAGCATACCTATGAGCTGTATAAAATGCAACAGCCAGGACAATTGTTGGTTACCTAGGTGGATTCCAGCATCACAGTTGCTTAAATCAGTAATGTTGGATATCATTTAAGGTACAAGTGAGCTTTAAGTTGCTGTCTTTGTTTAGAGCAGGAGTGAGCAAACTTTATACACAGAGGGCCATATGAATGTCAGTACTACCCCTAGAGGGCTGCCACATAATGTTGGGATCAGAAATGCACAATTCTTTATAGACCTTTGGTCATAAATAAGTAACAATTTAACTAAAAATGAAAGAAACAAACTGCTAGTGTGGCTATTATGAAAATATTTGTAAAATATAGTATTTAAAATCGCCAAAACTCTGGTTAGTGTCTTTTTTCTGTGTAAACTTCCCATGAACTCAGGAATCTCATAAAATTCACTGGTGGGTTACTTTATATCTGGTTTAGAGTAACAAAGGAAAATCGTCTGCTCTATTTGAGAGGGTGAATGCAGTGGTTCATCCAAAGAGAAAGCTGTGTTCAAGCCAAAGCCTTTACTGGTGAGTGTTGTGGTAAGTGAGAGCCTTCTCAGTAGCAGAACTGAGGGCAAGGAATAGCTTACCTGAAAATCTAAAAAAATGAGAGATATTATAGGACCTTTTAGTAAACAGTTGAAAGCATGGCTGTTTCCTTGTGGGGATGCCAGTAGGTGAGTGAAGGAGTAGAAGGGAAGGGAGTATCTGTTGCTGTTATCTGTGATTGTTTTATTTTACTATATTTGTTTTATGAATGTTCGCTTTTGTAAACTGCTTTGGCATATTTTGATTCAGGAAAGCAGTTTTATAGAGAGGGAGAGAGGGGTCAAAGATGAGCCAAGGTTATGGACTGAGGGGATAAAGAGGATGGCAGCATTATCCACAGAAATAGACAAAGAGAGAGGTGGGTTTAGGGGGAAAGGTAAGTTTCACATGCTGGGTGGGGGGGGGGGTCCAGGTGATAGTGGCAGATGAACAGGTTAATTCTAAACTGGATTACTGATTAATGTTTTGGTGTAGAGAGAGATCTGCATCAAGATAGTTCTGAAAGCCACAAGAGGTGATAGGAATACCAAAAAAACAAGTATAAAGAGAAGAGGTTCCAAACTAGAACTCTGAGGTACATAGATTGATAATGTTATAGCTGTGGAGAAGAAGAATCAACCAGAGCATACATTAAAAGTAGAGTGAAAATTAACCTGGCAGTTAGAGCATCAGACTGAGAACCATCAGCTTCAGAGTTTATATCCTGCTTGACAGTCATTTGACCTTTAGTCACGTAATCTTTTTCTATTGCCTAAGATGCTAACTTAGATTGTAAACCCTTTGGGAACTGGGAAATACATTTAATTAGATACAGAAAATTACTCAAGGTGAAGATTCCCTTAAATGGGTCCACCTAAATTAGTTGAGACCATGTCACTACAGTCAATTTGCCTGGATGTGCGCATTATTGAGATGAACCAAATGAACCATGAAGCAGAATAGCTTCTTCCTTTTGTCTTTCAGATGAAGAAATGAGTTTTGAAGATTCTGTTTCTGGTTTTCCTGCTGATTGGAGCCGTTGCCAAATTGACTGACTCTGGTCCCATACCTGGTGTCACATTCTTCAAGATGTTCCCGACTTCCCGATTACCCACTCCTTCATTGTTACTCAGAAAGTTTTTCCCTTGATCCCTTCTGTTTTCCTTCATCCAGTCCAGTTTGATTGCTGTTTCCAAGAATTCTCTTGTTAATCTTGGTGGAGTTTCTCTGTTTTACCTTGACACAGATCCAGTTGTTACTGAGATTGAAGTTCTGGATATGTTTTGTGGCCAAACTATTGACTTTGATCAAGAACTCAAGTCACTTTTAATGTGTAAAGACTCTCACTATTGACCTTGTTGTTGAAAAAGATGACATTCAAGTTGCTGACTACAACATGCTGTTGGCAATTTTACCACCCATTTTATCATCCCAATTTTCACCGTTTTGTGGACCATTGTGTTCCTGCTTGTTGTCTTCTTGGTGCGCGAAGTTCACAATCTCCATCACCTCATTCGACAGGGTTCCACTCTGCTGTCCATGAGATTGCAAGATTTTGTGAAGAATGCCCCTGCGTAATTCTCAACTATGTCGTCTCCATGCATTACATAGTACCATATTTGATTTTGATTATGTTTCATGAGTTAAGACATTTTATGAACACCATATTCTTTATTCTTGTATTCATTTACCTGCTGTATTAGCTCATTTATGAAGTTACTTTTGAACATTGCTATATACAGTGGGGGAAATAAGTATTTGATCCCTTGCTGATTTTGTAAGTTTGCCCACTGACAAAGACATGAGCAGCCCATAATTGAAGGGTAGGTTATTGGTAACAGTGAGAGATAGCACATCACAAATTAAATCCGGAAAATCACATTGTGGAAAGTATATGAATTTATTTGCATTCTGCAGAGGGAAATAAGTATTTAATCCCTCTGGCAAACAAGACCTAATACTTGGTGGCAAAACCCTTGTTGGCAAGCACAGCGGTCAGACGTCTTCTGTAGTTGATGATGAGGTTTGCACACGTCAGGAGGAATTTTGGTCCACTCCTCTTTGCAGATCATCTCTAAATCATTAAGAGTTCTGGGCTGTCGCTTGGCAACTCGCAGCTTCAGCTCCCTCCATAAGTTTTCAATGGGATTAAGGTCTGGTGACTGGCTAGGCCACTCCATGACCCTAATGTGCTTCTTCCTGAGCCACTCCTTTGTTGCCTTGGCTGTATGTTTTGGGTCATTGTCGTGCTGGAAGACCCAGCCACGACCCATTTTTAAGGCCCTGGCGGAGGGAAGGAGGTTGGCACTCAGAATTGTACGGTACATGGCCCCATCCATTCTCCCATTGATGCGGTGAAGTAGTCCTGTGCCCTTAGCAGAGAAACACCCCCAAAACATAACATTTCCACCTCCATGCTTGACAGTGGGGACGGTGTTCTTTGGGTCATAGGCAGCATTTCTCTTCCTCCAAACACGGCGAGTTGAGTTCATGCCAAAGAGCTCAATTTTTGTCTCATCTGACCACAGCACCTTCTCCCAATCACTCTCGGCATCATCCAGGTGTTCACTGGCAAACTTCAGACGGGCCGTCACATGTGCCTTCCGGAGCAGGGGGACCTTGCGGGCACTGCAGGATTGCAATCCGTTATGTCGTAATGTGTTACCAATGGTTTTCGTGGTGACAGTGGTCCCAGCTGCCTTGAGATCATTGACAAGTTCCCCCCTTGTAGTTGTAGGCTGATTTCTAACCTTCCTCATGATCAAGGATACCCCACGAGGTGAGATTTTGCGTGGAGCCCCAGATCTTTGTCGATTGACAGTCATTTTGTACTTCTTCCATTTTCTTACTATGGCACCAACAGTTGTCTCCTTCTCGCCCAGCGTCTTACTGATGGTTTTGTAGCCCATTCCAGCCTTGTGCAGGTGTATGATCTTGTCCCTGACATCCTTAGACAGCTCCTTGCTCTTGGCCATTTTGTAGAGGTTAGAGTCTGACTGATTCACTGAGTCTGTGGACAGGTGTCTTTCATACAGGTGACCATTGCCGACAGCTGTCTGTCATGCAGGTAACGAGTTGATTTGGAGCATCTACCTGGTCTGTAGGGGCCAGATCTCTTACTGGTTGGTGGGGGATCAAATACTTATTTCCCTCTGCAGAATGCAAATAAATTCATATACTTTCCACAATGTGATTTTCCGGATTTAATTTGTGATGTGCTATCTCTCACTGTTACCAATAACCTACCCTTCAATTATGGGCTGCTCATGTCTTTGTCAGTGGGCAAACTTACAAAATCAGCAAGGGATCAAATACTTATTTCCCCCACTGTAATTGACTGAAGTGTTTGCTTCTAGTTTTCATTTTTGAAGATTGTTAGTTTTGAGTATGCTTTTTCTATATACTCCATTTTTTTAATGCATCCCTTTGGTCAACCATGAGTCCCGGTTCTAACCTGTCTAGTTGTATTGTTAGTTGTATTGGAGATGGAACAGACTCCTCCTTTTTTTTTTTTTTTTTTTTTTTAGTTATTCCACCTCCGGCCAGGGGGGTGGGGGAGGGGAAGCTGTACAGTTCTCTCTTTGGATCTCACCCTTGGTAAGCCTGAGGCCTGAATACAACATGAACCATCTTTTCTGAACCAATATGGATTCTTCAGCCTGAACCATCTTGTCTGCAAGTAAAACAACATTGACTCTGCATTTCTTAACTGAAACAAATGTGCTAGTGACTTCATTCAAGGAAATTGTGTCTTGCTTTCCAGTTTATCTCCTGGGAAGGTGCGGAGGAGAAGGCTTCAGAGACAGTGTCTTTGGTAACATCTGTGAACCATGGAGGGGAATTTGGCACTGCGAGATTACCACTGATAAGATGTTCTTACTGGAAGCCCACAAGGCCTCTCATTGTTATGTCCATATGTAACCTGCGGGGCAGGGGTATGCGGTTGGTGATTGGTCCCCGATTGTCACCTGTGGCCCCGGAGGGCTGTGCCAATGTTGGAAAAAGGAAAAGAAAGGACAGAGAAGAGAAGAGAACCTGATGGTGTGCACATCTCTCTGAGAGAGACTGGATTGCTAGAACATCTGTGAACTGTGTTTCTGTGTGCCAAGTGTAGCCAAGGCCAGGAGTTGACCCGACTTCAAAGACTGGCTGTTCTGAGAAAGCACCAGGAATGATTTGGTAGTTGATTTATGGCTCCCCTAATACTGAACATCTGGCTGCCTTTCAGGGCAGGAACATGGACTGAACCCTGAAATAGATATATGATTACACCACTATATCTATTCATATATCTACACTCTTATCGCCTGCCACTTGCGTCTGCAATATACTGCTCTCACAGGTCTCCCACTGAACCTTCTCTTTCCATTTCAATCCATGCAGCTGCACAACTTATTTTCTGCC
This sequence comes from Microcaecilia unicolor, assembly GCF_901765095.1. NCBI lineage: Eukaryota > Metazoa > Chordata > Amphibia > Gymnophiona > Siphonopidae > Microcaecilia > Microcaecilia unicolor. Next base: position 391,759,083 of record NC_044033.1, on the reverse strand, counting down.
CAGTGTCCTATACTCCCATAATCACTCAAGTCACTTTGTTGGCTCAATTCATGCTTCTTTATTCACATACAAGAGCATCCATTCTACAGCTCTCCATCATCTCTCTTATCTTTCCCTACATTCCTCCTTATCCATAGGTAAGTCATTATCTATATCCTCCACTGCCAGTTCTAGAGCATTCTCTCCTGCTATGCTACAAACCTAGGACAGACTTCCTAATTCAATGCTTTGTTATCTCTGTCTTTACTCAAGTCCAGCCTAAAATCACACCTTTTTGAAGCTGCTTTTAAATAATAATCTTAATATCCTGCTCACACCTACATTGTTTTTAATCACCTTCCCCTAATAAATAAAAGTCTCCAATTATCTTGTCTCATTGGTCTGTCTTGAATAGGCTAAGCTTTATGAGGCAGGGACTGTCTTTTATATTTTGTGCTGTACAGCTCATATTCCCATCTGATGCAAAGGTGTAACACACAATACTAACAATGACCTTTCATAAAACATTCCATAAAATTATTTTATATCATATTTATAGGGACATGCTCGTATGTTTCCAAGGGACAAACACAGACACACTGGTCTTCAAAGATGTCCAGGCATATAATCATAGCACGCCTCTTCTTTTAAATTAATGCCCCCAAGTGCCCAATAACATATTTTGTGCAAAAATATTTTTTAACTTGCCAGGTGAAAAGAATAAAATGGGTCTCAACACGGTCCATGTTTCACCGGAGCCGTTTCAAGGTTTCAATATTTAAACCTTTAAGTGTGAAAAGCATCCCTCACATGCAGGACTTCTAACTGAAAATCAGACGCCTTTACATCAGATGGGAATAAGAACTGTATAGCTTTGTCATCTTTCTCAACTATTGAAAAAAAAAAAAAAAAAAAAAGTTTCCCCCAGTTTGTTTTTGGTGGTTTTATATTTTGTGTACAGCAATGTGTATATCTAATAGGACTACGTAAATGATTAGTAGTAGAGAATAAGAGCATAAAATAATCAAACTAAAACCCCTGTTTATCATTCCCAACACAGAAAAGGTACTGAAAACAAAGAATAGACGTCCTATAGAGATTAAAGACAAAACAGTACAAGAATTGATGAAAGCATGGAACTGAGGAACTGAGTTCGATTCCCACTTCAGGCACAGGCAGCTCCTTGTGACTCTGGGCAAGTCACTTAACCCTCCATTGCCCCATGTAAGCCGCATTGAGCCTGCCATGAGTGGGAAAGCGCGGGGTACAAATGTAACAAAAAATACATAAAAATAAATAAAGCACTGGAGATCCTTAGAATTCTGGAAAATGGAGTTCATTCTAAGGAAAAGGGGGTATGAGGTGGTAGAAGTATCAGTGGAGTGCCTCAGGATCAGTCCTTGGACCAGTTCTGTTCAATATTTTTAGAAGGTATATTATAGAAAGACTAGTAGGCATGGGTAGTTTTTTTTTATTTTTTTTATTTTTTAAGATTTTAACATTTAAATCAAGCAATACACTTGTTTGTAAAGCAATACATTTCAACATATTTGAGGAAAAGAAAAAGAAAAACAGGAAAAATACTGAAATTTCTTGCTCAAGTCCACATTTTTTGGGGCAAGATGTTAAGAAATAGAATATATATTATAACAAAGATTATCAATGATAAAGCAACAAATGGTAACAGCCAGCATTGTACAGTGTTAACTATAATTCAAGGGTAAGGATGTTCTAAGATCCCCTATTTTGCCTTGAGGTGAGAAATGCTGTTAATTGAGCCGGGTCAAAAAATACATATTTGTTTGACTGGTATCTCACCACACACTTGCATGGGTATCGCAAGTAAAACGTTGCACCCAGTTGAGTTACAGCTGGTTTCATTAAAAGGAATGATTTCCGACGCTTTTGCGTATCTCTTGAGATATCAGGAAAGATTTGAATTTTCTGACCAAGAAATGTTTTCTCTTTATTCTTGAAGTACATGGACATTAACCATTGTTTATCTGGTGCCAGTGCCAATGTTACTATCAAAGTTGTAGGAATCACATCTTCAGAATCTGTTGATTCAAGCAATTCAGTAATATTCAGTGGTTGTTCCTGTACTTCAATTTTTTGTTCGCTTCTCTCCTTAACCGGAAGGTAGTACACTTGGGTAAAAGGAGGAATTAATTCCTCTTTTACTCCTAAAATCTCTATTATATATTTTTTTCAACATTTCCCGAGGAGGTTTAGTAATCTGTCTAGGAAAATTCAACAATCGTAAATTGTTACTTCTAACAGTATTCTCAAGAGACTCAGTCTTTCTTCTTAATGAAGTCAGGTCTTTAATCATAACCTCCTGTTGGGACTGGATTCTCTTCATATCAAGATCTTTCTTTTCTTCTGCCTGTTCAAGTTTCCCTATTCTTGCATCTATAGTCTTTATTTTTTCTTCTTGTTTTATCATTTCCTGATTTAATATATTTATCTGAGGCGTAAGAGACTTCCCAAGATCTGCTATCAGAGTCCATAAAGAGTCTAAAGTCACTTCAACTGGCTTGTGCACTTCAAAAGAAAAAAGTGGTGGTGTTACCTCTTTCTGCAGCAAAACATCCGGATTCAAACCAACAGCGTTTCCTGCCGAAGTCGCTGTTGTTATCAGCGTTTCCATCAAGGCTTCCTGCACTCCAAAAGACCGCTGTTCTGCCTCCCGACTTTGTTCGGTCTCACCACTTCTGGGGGATCCGTTCAGGGTCGTTTCTGATGGGGTGCTATAGCCCAACGGCTGAGGGGGTGGATCCCTTGTATCGGGGCTGAGCGTAAGCTCTAGCCCAGGAGACGCTGCCATGCCTCCATCCGCACTGGCGTATCAGCGGGCTGCCTCCCGACGCTTCCAACACTGCCGCAGATGGACCCACAGTTGTCTGCATAAAGGTCTGAATATCTTGCGAGAGAGGATCCAACCACTGCGGAGCATGGGGGGCGGACCTGCCCCGTCGCTTCGGCATCACAATAGGTAAGAAGCTGAGAACTGTGGAAATGCTGGCGGTTAGCAAGTTCGCTCGGTGGCCATCTTGCTCCATGGGTTGTTTATTTGTTGACGATACGAGTATCCGTAATTAGGTGAATGCTCCAGATGGAATGGGGGGGGGGAGGGGAAGAGACGTGACAAAGAATTTGGTGACAATTTAATACATACGAGTGTAAATTATGCATTCAGGATAATGGAGGACGAGATACTGATAAGCAATAATGTGGAAACTGATTTTAGAATAAGAAAAGATGACAATCTAAAGCAGAAGAGTGTAACAGGGAAGTGGTAACGGAAAGAAGAATGCTGTGCATAGGGAGAGATACAATCAACAGAGAAAAAAAAAAAAGACGGTGGTAATATCTTTCTATACAGATTGCATAGACAATCTGAAACGCTGTACCCAGTTCTGGAGGCCATGTAACCAAAAGAATATCGATAGAGTATATGCAGTTCAGAGAAGGGCCACCAAAATGGTCCCCATGAAATGAGGATTTAAATATGTAGGATCAAGGAAAGAGGGGTCAGGGTAATACAATAGCGACATTCAGAGGTCTTAAAGATATTAATGCACTAGCAAGCAATCTCCAAGGACTCCAACTCCCGCACCGGCAGTGGGTACAGCTGTACCATGGCCCATACAACCCTCAGTTTGGCATTTGGAGTATCCTACTGTGCTGAAATGAGGACCTTCATGGCCTCATGAATTTGAAAGAATCTAGGCAGCCTCATCATCCCCAACATTATAGAAGGAGCAGCAGGCTTAACAGGCAGGGAGTCCAATGAGGAAATGTACAGCGCATGGATAAAAATATGCTGAGAGTTCCTCCTTATGAAAGAGCCCAGCCACCATGGGGTCATCACCCTCATCCGGTGGCAGCTCTCCCTCCTCCAAGGGATCCAAGAGGGCCTGCACAGAGTCACCTGATAATGGTTCCTCTGAACCGAAAAACAACCCCATGGAAATACTGAGGTCCCGCGGGACATCCAGCCATGCCCTCCTAGGCAGGAGTGTTTAAAGGGTCCCCAGATCCCTCCTGGCCCTTGCTGAAAAAAGGGAGCCTGAGACCCAACAGGCCTCTTCAAAATACCTTGTCCATTAATAGCATAAATTTGGGTGAAAACGAGGTGTTCTTAACACCAGAGCCCTTGCTATACCCTTTAGCCAGTTCACTATCCTGCAAACCTGACAGCTAATCCAAACCAGTCACCAGTTGATTTCCAGCCGCTGGCACCTCAGCCTCACCACATGGCGCCAGGGAAAAATGGCACCTGCAGGAGGAAAATAGCCCCGAGGAGTCCAACAAAACTTCCCTGATGCCTCAACATGCTCCCCGAAACTGGGCCAAATGGTAATGATGGGCTATTGTGGGCCCTGCGCAGCCGCACTCAACACAGATCCCCGACGCTGCTCTCCAATTCCCACACCAGGAGCAGTGCTTCACTGATTCAGCCAGCAGCACCATAAAGAAGAGCTAAGGGAATCCTCCACTGCAGCACCAAACCTCCAACTCCTGCACACTGCTGCAGGTATGCTGTGGACTTTTTTTTTGTCAAGTAAAACTTAGATGCTCCAACAGTTTTATTCATTTTTTTTTTTTTTTTTTTTTTGAGAGGCAGGAGATTGAAGCTGGAACTAAACGCAGCCATGGACAAAAGTGTCCTGGGCAGAAAGAAGAAGCTGGCAGGGGGAAAAGGGAGGGACCTGGCACCACCAGATGTAAGTCCCAGGCCAGGGACACCTGAACCCAAAGAGCTCAACTTGGCCTGTGGGACAAGCCAGGAGCCCCCTCAATCCAGAGCTGCACAGGTATGACCATCCACCTGCTAGAAAGTGAGAATATTGAGGTAAAGGCTGCTGCACAAGATCCATGTATAGCAGACCTCTGATGTTCTCTCTCTCTCTCCATCTGCTAGTAGATAGGCATAATCCACAAGTCTCTGCATCTCTCAAAAGAATAGCAAAGATGACTCGGCTAGTCAGTGGCTGTTACTCAAGGCCCAGAGCCTCAGCCAGCATGTTTTCTAGCATTCCTACCATTTTGGAAGTTCTATACATGAAGGTAAACGCAGCCTCATTTTGAGCTCAGGACCACGGTCCCACAGCTACCTTCAATCTCCCATGCAGTCCTCGTCAGAAAAGCTTCTTGTGTGATCATTGCTGCTCTTCAGACAGACTTTTGTTGTACTACAGAAACCACCAGCTGGCCCTCATGCAGAAAAATGCCTGCTTCTGCATGCCAGCAGACAAATATTACATCTAGATTAGGAGAAGTGGTCGACTAGAAAGGCATCCTCACAGGGAGGTGATATCAAATTACTGGTATATCTCTGTTGTTTGAATTTCAGTGTTGTTAAATATGTATATTGTTGATACTGTCCAAACAAAAAAAACAGCACCACGGGCCTTTAAAAATGGAACACAGTTCTTTAATGAATGAGCCTTGACAGAAAGTGAAAGTGCCTTGGTGCTTTGTAGCTTTTACTACATGAGACGTGGGGTAAGGAATAATATATTGTAGAGGAATATATTCGAGTTATTCCCCAAGTTTTCCACGTCATCACTGTGACCCCTGACGCAGGTGCTAGTCACCGAAACTCGGCCCGTGTCGGGTCTTTTTGTCAAGGCTCATTCATTAAAGAACTGTGTTCCATTTTTAAAGGCCCGTGGTGCTGTTTTTTTTGTTTGGACTTTAGTTTGTACTTTGTTCCCTCACTTTTGTTACATTATTGTTGATACTGTTTCATGATAATCCAATTGTTAGATTTTAATTTGCTGTTCTTACGTTTACCTCTTTTATAGTAGTCATGTTTATATTTGGCCATTGTTACTGTTATGCTGTTAACAAAATAGTAAGTTTTATGTTAAACTGTACCTGCTGTACACCGCCTTGCGTGAATCTCTTCATAAAGGCAGTTAATAAATTCCAATCAAATCAATCAATAAAAAAAAAATCAGATGAACTTTCCATGTCTGTCTCAATAGCGGACTATGGACTTGACCTCCAGGAATTTGTCCAAACCTTTTTTAAACCCAGATATGCTAACTGCTGTCATCCTCTGGCAAAGAGTTCCAGAGCTTAACTATCCATTGAGTGAAAAAATATTTCCTCCTATATGTTTTAAAATTATTTCTATATAACTTCCTTTAATGTCCCCTAGTCTTGTACTTTTGGAACGAGTGAAAAATTGATTTACTTCTACTCGTTCAATACCACTCAGGATTTTGTAGACCTAAATTATATCTCCCCTCATCCGTTTCTCTTCCAAGCTGAAGAGCCCTAACCTCTTTAGCCTTTCCTCATACGAGAAGAGTTCCATCCCCTTTAAAATTTTGGTCCCCCTTCTTTGAACCTTTTCTAATTCCACTATATCTATATATACCTGATTAGCTTAAGAAAATAAAACTCCCCCCCCCCCCCCCCCCCCCCGAAACAACCCGCAAAGTATCGGTAGGAGATTTTGCTGTTGTATCTCCTGATCATACACATGTACATTATAAAGAAAAACAGTGATATCCCATCAATCACATCAAATGTAATCCATTTAACACAAACCTCTGAGCTCTAGGATGTAAGAATTGAACACAGACAAAAGGTATTTCCTCCGCTTAAAGGTATAACTACTTTAATTTCAGAAAATTATTGAAGTCCTTCCTGTTCAAGAAGGCTTATTCTCCAGGTTCAACATAATTCTGAGTAACTCCCAGTTCAACAAGATTCATGGACACTAATTATCTTTATTATCTTTTACATATTGTTGTTTAAATGATGTTTAAGATCTTACCTTTACACTGTTTAATTGTACTTTTCTGTTCTGTAGCCTTCCTACAGATTTGTGTAAGCCACATTGAGCCTGCAACTAGCGGGAAAATGTGGGGTATAAATGTATTAAATTAAATTAAATAAATAAGAAAACTGCTATTGGTATGCAGAGCCAAAAGGTGGCACTATAGCTTAATGGGTACAGATTAACAGAGCAATTTCAAAGCTACTTTCTATCTTACTAAAAATGATCAAATAGAAGATGGCTCTCAAGGAAATCATGACCAAAATATTCAGAATTACACCTTTGATGCCATCTTACACAGGTTCTGCAATCCTAAGTTTTAATAACTGCTTTACTGAAAGACTTACTTAAATTCAAAGACTAAAGATCTGCCAGTGCCTTGATGTCCAAAACTGTTACGCTAAACAAAATACCAAACAAACCTGCCTGTTACCATTTGAAAAAGGTCCTCGTACAAATTTCAGATTAGAGGATAGGATAGGTCAGAACCAGGGATACTGAATTACTGTACTGGTTATGGCATTTGTCATTTTATATTATGCTGATGTGACTTAATGAATGATGTAGACCACTTTGGGCCCTCTTTAGGGAAAAAGGCAGTATAAATATTAGAAATATACATTAAGTTAAGATAATTTTTTCATCAACTTGATAATGTATTTAGACTGTGCTTTTTTTTTTTTTTTTTTTTAATGAATAGCATTGCACACTAAACAGATTTCCAAGGTTTCTTTATACAAAAAGATTATCAACCTAAGCTTCATCATGAAGAGGCCAAGTAATGAGCACGCTTGCTTCAGGAATTGTGGAAATAGGATTTGCATCTGGGTTGCTTACATTTTTTCCCTACAAATCTATGTTGCGAGCACTAGGATTACACTGACTTACCAAATTAGAGTACGAGTGTGATATTTAGTTCACACCAATTTAGGATGGGGAAGAATTGATCACTTTAGTTCCCTTAGAGCAAAATTGTGACTAACACAGTGACCACAAGCTTTATTCTTTTTACATGAGATTCAAGCAATTATGCTCTCACAGTTACTAACATTCTTTGATTTACTGGTTTTAGTAGTTCTTTAGCATGTCTCTAAACAACCTATTGCAAAGTTGGTACTCCACCGAAATTGCATTTATCTGCCAACATCCTGCAAATAGGTGGGAAAATGTGGGATACATAAGTACATAAGTAATGCCACACTGGGAAAAGACAAAGAGTCCATCAAGCCCAGCATCCTGTCCACGATAGTGGCCAATCCAGGCCAAGGGCACCTGGCAAGCTTCCCAAACGTACAAACATTCTATACATGTTATTCCCGGAATTGTGGATTTTTCCCAAGTCCATTTAGTAGTGGTTTATGGACTTGTCCTTTAGGAAACCATCTAACCCCTTTTTAAACTCTGCCAAGCTAACCGCCTTCACCACGTTCTCCGGCAACGAATTCCAGAGTTTAATTACGCGTTGGGTGAAGAAATATTTTCTCCGATTTGTTTTAAATTTACTACACTGTAGTTTCATTGCATGCCCCCTAGTCCTAGTATTTTTGGAAAGCGTGAACAGACGCTTCACATCCACCTGTTCCACAAATAAATAAATACATTCTTCTCTGGCCGTATGTTTCACAGTAGAAGGTTACAGAGTAAACAGTGTTAAGACTTACCCAAAGAGAAAGTATGAAGTCCCCCTGGGCATTAATTAAAGAAAACTTACTATATGATTAAAACAGGGCTGCTTCATTGTAGATACTAATTAAATTAATGAAAATTCAACACAACTTGGTAATGAAAACATTAATTATTCAGAGTTCCCATTTTATCAAACATATTCTCATTAAAGAAATAAACTCACTTATGTTATGATAAAACTCCTCTAGCCCAGGGGTTGAATGTTTCTTTCCATTACCGTTTTGTGTTACTTTTCTTCAAGCTATGTGCAAACTACTGAAAACAAACTTTAAATATAACATTTTTCTTCATTCTAATCAGGATGATCCTATTAAAATAAAATCTATCAGTAGGAATGTACATCTGAAACAAATAAACAGTATCTTTCATGTCATTTCATTTTTCAAATGAAAGATATCCCTCAAAATGTCATTCTTTGAAATAGAATGTGCATTATTTGCAAACAGAATATTAATTAAAAACGACTATTAGGAAATAGAACAAATTAAAAACAAAACCCTGAACAAAAAGAAAATAAAACATATACACCCCTACAATTTAGTATTTTTCATTTTCTAAGTGGTCCATACTCTTTTTGCTTATGTCCTTATTTTAAACTTCCCCCCCCCCACCCCCCCCAAGCCCTTTTGTAGTTTTGGCCTAGATTCATACAGGAAAACATACATGAAATTAGCACTGATAACCATGCTACTGAACTCTCCCATGCACACATATTGAAGCAAGTCACTCACCGAAAGCCAAACATGATTTCATCGTGTCGAAGGTGGGCATCGTCATCTATAGAGAGAATGGCTTCCGTTTCAATTTCTGCCCAGGGCAGGAAGCGGTTATTTAAGCTGTTCTTTTCTGTTCGGACAACCTTATTGAGTAAGAAAATAAGAAAGGGACAATTATGAAGGAGAATTTTAAGGTAAGTCTGCTCATGAAAATATAAATAAGAAGGGTCCAAGTATATAAATTCCCAATGATGAACGTTGCTTTTGCCATTGAGAAAAATCACATTTTCTGCTTACAGCTACAGTGCAACCAAGATTTCAAAAATATTATATTTATTTTGGTACTTAGCTATCTTGTCACATTCTATGAATTGTTGACTGTCCTCTCTTTATCTTTAACACTTATTTTTTAATATTTCAGCCACAAAGTTTCATTCCCCTGTTTTGAAAATACGTTTCCATAGGAGGTTCTGATCCAAGTACAACACCATCAATTTACATTAGTAAAGGTGGGAGCAACTTAGTAGAATAGACTTACTAAAAAAAAACCAAAAAAAAACCCACCACCAAATAAGCCAGAAATAATTTCTCTTCAAAAATAAATAAAAACCAGAGGAAGTATTTTAATAATATTAGGCCTTATAGTCAAAGGATTTATACGTCAGAATTATGCCTTTAAGTTGGTCTGTTTGAAAATCTACTTCCACTTAATGCCTAAATTTATAGTACTTTAAATCAATGGCATAAACTCTTATAAACACTCCTGATCAATTAGACTTTCATACCTCACTTGTCTAACTCTAAGATCTAAACCATTCAAGGGCAAACAATTCTTCTCATCTCAACAGTATTTCACGAGTATTCATTTGACCTCAGTGATGTTCATTGCCACCTAAAAATTTTTTCAATGGCAATGTTCGCAACATCCATCATCTTCATAGGTCAGCTTTTTTTATATATATATTTAAAGCTTTCATATATCTTATTTTACCAACTTTTAAAGTTTTCACTTATCTTATTCTCCGTTTAACATCGGACCCAGGGGTTACAGTTGTCCGACATATGTTTCGCTCTAATCTGAGCTGCCTCAAGGACAGTCCCCCTGAGCAGTTCTAGCAGCGCCAGCTTTGTCCAAACTTTAGGTGGCAATGAACATCACTGAGGTCAAATGAATACTCGTGAAATACTGTTGAGATGAGAAGAATTGTTTGCCCTTGAATGGTTTAGATCTTAAAGAGTTAGACACGTGAAGTATGAAAGTCTAAATTTATACTAAGCATCTAAAATTAGGAGCATAAAAAGTAGGATGGCTACAGGAATGGATCTGGGACAGGAAAATAAAAGTGAATCACTAGGCAATAGAATAGCAGTCCTAAATTAAAGATGAATTTTCAGCTGTAAAACTTAGGGCCCTGTTTACTAAGCCACGTTAGCGTTTTTAACACGCATTAACCATGCATGCGCCTACAATAACCCTATAGGCACCTACACGGTTAATGTGTGCGTTAAAAACGCTAACGCACCTTAGTAAATAGGGCCCTCAGGCTCCTAAGTTTGCCTGAAATACAGCACAAATTCAAAAGCCTAACTTTGGAGCCCAGCTTTTTAAAAAATATTAGGCCCACTGGTTTAATTATGACCCGCTGCTTTGGTACAGAGTTCAGTTATAAATTGTAGGGGTATGTATGTTTTATTTTTTCATTTTGTTCAGGGTTTTGTTTTTAATTTGTTATATTTCCTGAGTATTTGGGAGTGAATTATCATTTATATGCTGATGATGTTCAGTTTTCTATTCCCTCCCAGTGTCATCTTGGGGATCTGAGCTTTCTTATCAAGACACAGAATATATGAGGGAAATAGGCAAATAGATGACTGTGAATAAACTTGCACTGAACATGGAGAAAACAGAAATTATGATTCTGGGGAGAGTGGTAGATGATAGCTGGCCTCCAAGTATACGGGTGGGGGAAATGGATGTACCTGGGGGTAGTTTTGGATACCCAACTTACAATGCACCACAAATTGTGAATGTGATCCAATCATCTTTTCTGTATTTGCATTTGTCATATCGGGTGAAGCCTATGTTGAGTTCAGGTGATTTTAGGAGTGAAGTACAGAGTATGATGGTATCTAAACTGGATAATTGTAATGCCCTATATTTGGGTGTATCTAGTCGCCAGATTAAAGTATGGTTGCAGGAGTTTTCAAAGTTGACCATATTACTCCAGAATTGAAACAACTTCATTGGTTGCCTGTAAAATCTAGGGTACAATATAAAATTTTGTCCATTATTCATCAGTCTGTGTATGTTCAGGTATCATGGTATTTTCAATCTGTTATTAATGTTTTTTTTCTTCTGGTAGGGGCTTAAGGTCTGATTTTGCAATGGGCTAGCTTTGCATTTAGTAAGAACTGTGCATTATGCTGTGACAATGGCTTGAGCAGGGCCTCTGATGAGGAATGCCTTCAAGCTTATTTTCGAACGAGGACGCCCATCTTTCCACACAAATCGCAAGATGGGTGTCCTTCTCACAGGGTCGCCCAAATCGGGGACCCAGAGCACTGATCCAGGCCCGTTAGCCCCAGAGAAAGGCCACCAGGACATCCTCCTCCACCGGGGACACCGGTCTGCACACCGTGCAGCGGCCCAAGGAGGAGCATCTACCCCCACAGGAGCAGCGCTTCACCACCTCAGCGGGGACCGACATGCCGCCACGCCAAAAAACACCCGGTCAGAGGCCTGACTCGCAAGAGTGCACTGCAAGGACGCTAACTTGCCCCTTCTTTTTTTTTTTTTTTTTTTTACTTTTGGCGCTAGTGTTTAACATAAAAAAGGCGCATCGCGGGAACCATGCGACCGTTACCACAGCCCACTAACAGATCCCCAACTCATCACCTGGATCCAGAATCAGGGTGAACACCCCCTCCCCTTCGAACTCTCCAACCTCCTCACCTCCCCAGCCAGAACCGATACCGCCGGATTGGAGCCGTTCTGAAACGGCCAGAAGAAATGTGGCTCTTTTTTTTTTTTCTTTGTTGGTTGCTGCACAGACACTGCCACAAGAGAGGCTCAGGAGGGAAATAAAGGGAAGAAAGCCTCCAGGCGGGAGCAAGACAGGGACCCAGCACCACCAGGTATGCCTAAATTTCCTCAGGTGTGACTCAACTGGGAACCAGTCACCAACCAGACCAGGAGACACCAACTGGAACACAGAGAGAAACGAAGTACGTCCATCTACCTGCTGGAGATAGAAGATACTGAGGAACTGGGTGGCTAGCACGTGGCTAGGTAGTAGTGCTCAGTTCTGGATTTTCTATCTCCACCTGCTGGTCGATGGACATAGCTACCCACTTATCCTGGAAAAGTGGGACAGAACGTAATGGAAAGGCCTAATTACTTCCTATATTTCAGTCACACTCCAAAAACTGTATTTGCACTGACATTTTAGGTTATTTACCAATTATTTTAATTCCTTACTAAAAGGGTTCCTTAACCATTTTAACTGAATAGAAAGGAAACAAAAATCATTCTCTCAGTAAAAAAGATGTCAATTTTCTTTGTATTTCACATATGTAGAACACTGCGTAGCCTCTATACACATAAAAATATGCATGCTGTGTAACCAGGCATGTACTTTTACCTGCTAGAAGCATGCGCACTGCTTCATTTATGTATGTACTAGTAAAAAAGGCCCGTTTCTGGCTGAAATGAAACGGGCGCTAGCAAGGTTGTTGGTGTAGTGTGTATGTTTGAGAGCGTCTGTGACAGTCACTGTGTGAGAGAGAGTGAATGTGCAAGCGTGTGGGTGTGAGACAGTGAGAGTGGGTGCAAGTGTGTCTGTGAGACAGTGTGTTTATGTGAGAATGAGTGTGTGTGTGAGACAGTGTGGTGTGAGGAGCCCTCAAGGCCCCCTGTATGTGGTGTGAGGACCCCCCCCCCCCCACTCTGTGCTCTGAGTACCCCCGTCTGTGGTCTTAGGACCTCCCTTCCCCGTGATGTGGTGAATCAGTCCTTTTTACAGTGAAGAGTATATGATTGCGGACCTACAGGCAGTGTCCTGCAATGGTGGGCTGTTGTTCATTAAGATCGTAAGTTTTCCGTTTCCCTGTGTCAGTATTGTTCCTTCAGTGGCTGTGTCCGTCTTTGCGTCGGCCCTCACTCCCTCCCACCCATTGTTCTTGTTCCCCCCTCCGTGTTCGTGCTTGGAGGGGAGGTTGTTTGCCGGGATGTCGCTTACACGGGGGAAGCAGCGGCAGCTGTAGGTCGCAGCGAGGGTGGCACCGGGATCTGCCTCCAAGTCGTCGATCGGCTACAGGAGGAGCTGCTCCATTCTTCAGTCGCTGTCTCCGTGTTTGCGTTGGCGCTCACTGTGAGGGGTCAGGTTGGAGGAGATGGGAAGCGGCGACCTCGGGGGGTGGGTTTGAGAGGGGAAGCAGCGAACTCGGGGGTGGAGAATGGAAGAGGCAACCTTTTTGGGGGGGGTGAAGGGGAAGCGGCGACGTCAAGAGGGGGCCCGGGGGGAGGGAGAGAGCGTGGTGCGGGTCCAAGGGCAGGGCTGGAAGTTGGAGGGGAGAGAGGGAGGGCGGGCCAGGGAGCGGCAGGAGGCAGTCCGAGGTAATAGAAACATCGGGGAGGAGGGTGAGTGAGGGAGGGCTGAGGGTGGGGTGATGTGCAGCGGCGCCGGTTGAGTTGTGACAGGAGGGGGCCCGGGGGGAGTGAGAGAGCGTGCTGCGGGTCCAAGGGCGGGGCTGGAAGTTGGAGGGGAGAGAGGGAGGGTCAGCGCTGCGCCGTCGTCGAGTGTCAGTGGTCCGCCCTCGTCATCACGTTGCAACGCAAGGGCGGGGCACACAGTAATGGGTAAAAAGCGGTCTTGACGCCTCAACTTCCGGTTGGAGGCTTCATTTAGAATGTTGGGGTTGCAAATTATGTCTGGAAGGGGCGTGGCTGAGGGCGGGTCTATGAGTGAGAGTGAGCAGTGTTTCCAGTGGTGTGCTGGAGCAGGCTCTCACAGGCTCGCAAGAGCCGGTTGTTAATTTTTTGAGAATTTTGGGAGCCGGTTGTTAAAGTAGGGCCTTCCATGGCTACTTTAACAACTGGCTCCCAAAATGTGGGCGCTTGGGCCCCCTGCTGAATTCTCTTTTACTTTGCTGGTGGGGATGCTGAGCCCTGCCAGCCAAGTAAATAGACTGCTGCTGCTCCCCGCTCCTTGTTTCCAGCTCTGAGCAGCAGGCTGGGACTTGAGCATGTGAGAGAAGTTCCAGCATGCTGCTCAGAGCACGACGTTGGGAGTGGTGGCTGCCAGTAAGAGGTATGCCTAGCGTGCCCGCACGAAGGGAGGGAGGAGAGAGAGGCAAGTGTTGCTCACCTCCCCCCCCCCCCCCCCCACCCCTGGCCCTTCCAACTGCAGAGCTGGCTACGTCCGGAGAAAGAGCCTGTTAAAAATTTACCAGCACACCCCTGAGTATTTCCCTCCCACAGAGTGAGCTTCAGAATGTTGTAGGTGAGAATTATTTATATAGATATGTATCTGCTGGAACGTATGTGTATATCCAACTGCTCAGAAAAAGGGTCTTGGTTTGGTAACAAATTTACATACATAATCTTCCTTTTCCAGCAATTTTGATGGACCCTTGTGCTTGTTACTAACATTAGCACTAAAGACAAACCCCATTGAAATGGAGTCAGATTTTTTAGCCTACAGTGCAATTGCTAAATTGAGCATTAAACAGGAAATCGAGCAAATTATAAGACATGACTGAACTCACATAGTACAGAAGTTTCAGCCATTACAGCTTTTAAATAGATTCTTGCCTGTTCAGAAGTGCAACCTGGGCTCATAACAAAAAGTAGAACACAGAGTCTCAGCATATTTCCTGGACAGAAGAGAGCCAGACCCATGTGAGTGTTGGGAAACAGAGTATGGAACACCTGATGTCCTGCTGCTGCTACTTCTTAAAGCTGCAATGCGCATTTGGAATACATTACTAGGGCTACAAATGTGCCCAGCACAAAAAAAAAAAATAATAATAATAAAAAAAAGTAAATTAGATGTGTTAGAGAAAATCTGAATCTACCATTCCTCTTTCAGTTCTCTTACTTATAATTTAGGGGCCCTTTTACTACGCAGCAGTAAAAGGGGCCCTTAGGTGTCCTTGGTGAGTGGATTTGCCGTGCGCCGAGGCCCCTCTTACCACAGCAGGGTGTTTTTGTGAAAAAAAGGAAGAGGCATGCAGTAAGTATATACTTGCTGTGCAGCCATTTCCTGGAGGAGCCCTTACCACTTCCTATTTAGGAGGTGGTAGGGGCTCCTGCACTAACCTGGAGGCAATCGAGCAGTGGTTATCGTGGGTAAGCCTCTGGCAGAAAAAATTCAAAATAATTTCTAGTGCACCGGATAAGGCGTGCAGTGTGGTGAGCCAGTGGTAGTGCCAGACTGGCGTGCAACAAAGCAGCAGTAGCTCTACTGCTGCTTTGCAAAAGAGCCCCTTAGTACGACATCACCTTCTACAAACTAAGGTAAAATTACCGTATTTTTCGGACTATAAGACGCACCGGACCATAAGACGCACCTAGGTTTTAGAGGAGGGAAATAGGAAAACATTTTTTTTTCCTTTTTCCCTCCTCTAAAACCTAGGTGCTCCGGTGCGTCTTGTCCGAGTTCGGGATCGCCCACCCCTACTCACGTCAGCGATGTTCCCTGGTGGTCTAGTGACGTCGGGGCAGGAAAGAGCCCCCTCTTTCCTGGCCATCGCGCTGCTCTCCGTCCTCCTCCGTCCTCCTGTATGCTGCCTGACGGTCTCGGCGATATTCAAAATGGCCGCCGAGACTCTCGGCAGCCATTTTGAATATCGCTGAGACCGTCAGGCAGCATACAGGAGGACGGAGGAGGACGGAGAGCAGCGCGCTGGGCAGGAAAGAGGGGGCTCTTTCCTGTCCCGACGTCACTAGACCACCAGGGAACATCGCTGACGTGAGTAGGGGAGGGCGATCCGGAACTCGGGGGGAGGGCGATCCGGAATCGCTACCTTCGGACTATAAGACGCACCCCCCATTTTCCTCCCAAATTTTGGGGGAAAAAAGTGCGTCTTACAGTCCGAAAAATACGGTAGGTCTCACCTGATAATTTTCTTTCCTTTAGTCGCAGCAGATGAATTTAGGAACTGCTGGTGGGTTGTATCCTTCTACCAGCAGGTGGAGATAGAGATAGCCAAACTGAAGGCAATGGTATGAGACTGCCAGCCCCTCCATCAGTTAGTATATGCTCTATCCAAAGCAGTAGGAAAATAAAGAGACAACCTTCCTCACAACAAAAAATGCAATTCCACAACTATCAACCATAAACCAAGTTGCAATGTGAAAAATCACAAAGGGTAAGTTTCAATAATGCATTCTCTTGTGTCTGTTCTTGCTTATTATTATTATTTTTATCTTTGAACCTGAAAAAGAGCCCATGGCACCAAGAAAAGAAGGGCACCGGGGGATCAGCTAAACAAAAGGAGCAACTGTGGTGGCAAGCATAAGGTGGGATCCTGGATTTATCTGCTGCGATTAAAGAAATAAGACCTAATTTTACCTTCCTTAGCATTAGCAGATGAATCCAGGAACTGGTGGGATGTAGCAAAGCTATTTTTAATTAGTAAGGGAAACGCCCCCCCCAGCCAGCACCACTGTACCAAACCATTCATCTGCTCACGTTGCGCCATCTATTCTGTAATGTTTAGTAAAGTATGATGAGAAGCCCATGTAGCTGCTCGACAAATCTCGTCCAAAGGGAGAACCTCAGTCTCCGCTCACCAAGTAGCCTGAGCCCTCGTGCGCTCGAAGAGCTTCTGTCACCACCCGATCGTCTAAAATATACACCGACACAATGGTCTCCTTAAGCCAGCGGGAAATAGTCACCTTAGAAGCTGCACTTCCCCTGCGAGATCCCGAAAGAAGTACAAAGAGATGATCGAAATGCCAAAAGTCACTGGACATATGCAAATAATGAAGCAAAACTTGGCAAAACTCGATGCACATCCAAAAGCTGAAGCTTAGTGAAGGTGTCCAGATAGTCCTCCTGCCTAAAAGCAGGCTGAAATAGAGACTTAGATGGAAAGAAGAAATGACCTTCGGCAGAAAGGAGGGAACCGTATGGAGCGTAAAGTCCACCTCCGAAAACTGAAGAAAAGGATTGTGACAGGACAATGCTTGAAGCTCAGAGACTTGACAAGCTGATGCCATAGAGAGTAAGAACTTCCTGAGAAGCAAGGCACAAAGGCTCAAATGGAGGTGCCTGCATCATCCGAAGCACAAGATTTAAATTCCAGGCCAGGCAAGGTCGGCGAAAATGAGGGCAAAGGTGAAGAGCTCCGCAGAGAAACCAAACATCTGGGTGAGCCGCCAGAGACGCTCCAAACATTCGTCCCCTATAACATGCAAGAGCAGCCACCTGAACCCGCAGGGAATTATACGCCAACCCCTTCTGCAATCCATCCTGGAGGAAGGCCAACATTTGCACAACAGTTGCAGAAAATGGCGTCACACTTGAGCATAAGCCGTAGAGGTCGACCACTTCTGAGCTTGCAGTAAGGTAGCCATCACTGCCTCAGAATAACTTTTCTTCCTCAACATAGACCTTTCAAGAGCCAGGCCTTAAGATCAAAGCGGGAGGGAGCCTCCATATGGACTGGACTCTGGTGGAGCAGATCCCACAAAACTGGAAGATGGAGAGGCGAGTCCTGTAGAAGATGAATCAGATCAGCATACCAAGGTCATTGTGGCCAATCCAGAGCTACCAGTACGACAGGACCGTTGTGCCTTCCAATCCTGTGCAGCACCCGGCCTGTCAAGGGCCAAGGTGGGAAGACAGAGCAGGACCACCTCCGGCCATGGCTGCAGCAGAGCATCCAGGCCTTCAGACCAGAGCTGACTTGGCCACGGCTGCAGCAGAGCGTCCAGGCCTTCAGACCAGAGTTGACTTTTTCAACTGAAGAATCTTGCCACTGGCATTCTCTCGGGTTGCCATCAGATTAATCTCCGGTGCCCAAGTGCAACAGATTAGGAGAAATGACTGCACAAACAGTTCCCATTCCGCTGTGTCCAGTTGATGCTGACTGAGAAAATCTGCTTGAACATTGCTCTGCCTCGCAATGTGTACTGCCGAGAGGTACAGAACATGAGACTCTGCCCACTCCAACAGGCAATGAACTTTGAAAGCCAGCAGCAAACTCTGCATGCCTCCCTGCCGATTGATATAGGCCACCGTTGTCGTACAACACTTGAACCGCTTTGCTAATCAAGAGATCCTGAAATGCCAGGACTGCATTCAGTACGCCCAAGTTCAAGGCAGTTGACGGGCCACAGTGCCTCCTTTGCTGTCCAACGTTGGAGACAATGGGCTCCCCAGCCCGACAGACTTGCATCCATTACTACTACCATCCGCTGTGGTGATCCCAGGGACATTTTGTGCCGTAAATTGGGGAAGCGAAGACACCAAGACAAGCTGAGTCTTGCTCAAGGCAACCACGGTAGGAAACGCTGATAGTCCTGGGAGATTGGTGAAATCTGCTGTTAAATCTGCTGAGAAGAGAAAGGTGTAAGGGCCACATATGCACCCTTGCCCACGGAACCACCTCCAATGTGGCCGCCGTCGAACCCAGAACTTGAACGTAATTCCAGGCTCAAGGACTGGGCAACTTGAGAATTTGACGAACCAGCGAGCACAGCTTGAACTGCCTGTCCTCTGGCAGGAACACCAATCTCTGCCTCGTGTCAAACTGAAATCCCAGGTAAACTAAGGACTATGTAGGCACCAAGTGACTCTTGACAAAATTGAGCACCCAGTTCAGAGACTGCAAAAGGGCGATAACTATTGTTGGTGGACAACCGGCTCTCCTGTTCAGAGTTTGCTCAAATCATCGCTCGTCGAGATATGGAAGAACTCAAATGCCCTCTTTGCGGAGGAAGGCCGCCACCACCACCACAACATTGGAAATGGTGCGGGGAATGGTTGCCAACCCAAAGGGCAATGCCCGAAACTGAAAATGGCAACTCAGGATGGCAAACCAAAGAAACCGCTGGTGCGGAGGCCAGATCGGAATATGCAAAAACACTTCTTTGAGGTCCAGAGTCATTAAAAATTCTCCAAGCTGAACCGCTGCAATGATGGACCACTCGGTCTCCGAGAAACTGATTGAGCTTCCTGATATCTAGAATGGGGTGAAAGGCATCCCTTTTTCCTGGTCACCACAAAATAGATGGAGTATGGACCCGTGCGCTCCTTGACCGGAGGCACTGAAACCACACACCCAAATTGCAGAAGATCTCTCAAGGTGTCCTCTATTGCCATCCATTTGGAAACCGTGGCACACAGACTCCAAGAAAGAGTCGGCAACGAGAGAGCAAAATTCTAGTTTGTATCCATCCCAAACAATTTCCAGGATCCATTGATCCAACGTAACTTTGGCCCACTCCTAGTAATAGAGAGCCAGCCGGCCCCTTACCTTCTAGACCACAGAGTGGACCAGCGCCCCATCATTGTGAGGGGTGGGCCGGAGCTCCCTGATGGGAAGCAGCGCCTGAGGCTCTTTTGCCAGTCTGAAAGGAAGGCCGCTGCTGAAATCTCAAGAGCTGAAAAGCTCCCCCAGACTGGCCAGGCCTGTATCTTCGAGCCTCCCAGAACTGAGGTCAAGAAGAACCTGCTCGTGGCACAGCCTGAGGTTTATCCTCTGGGAGGCGCTGAGATTTAGAATCTCCCAAATCCTTAACAATCTTCTCCAAATCTTCTCCAAATAGCAATTTACCCTGAAAGGGTAATCTGGTTAAGACGCAGCTTGGAAGCTATATCCACCAACCAATGACGGAGCCACAACAGGCAACGAGAAGAAACCGCTAAAGCCATCAGAATCACGCACCAAATCAGAGAGAGCATCTGCCAAATAAGCAAGGCCACTCTCCATATGGGACAAACCAGAGGTAAGAAAAACCGCCTCCTGTTCCTGCTCCATACACTGCTGGAGTCAACTAAGATAAGCTCTAGCAGCATATGAACTGCAAATTGAGTCCTGAATAGACACAGCAGCTACCTCAAAGGACCGCTTCAAGGAAGCCTCAAGGCGGCTATCCTGCATGTCTTTTAGCACCACACCACCCTCCACAGGGACAGCAGTCTTCTTGGTGACTGCCATCACCAAAGCATCGACCTTAGGAAAAGCAAATTGCACCACCTTATCTGTGCGTACTGGATAAAGTTGTGCCATAGCCTTTGCAACCTTAAGGCCTGCATCTGGGTTTGACCACTGGGCCAAAATCAATTCCTGTATGGCCTCATGCACCAGGAACGCTCTTGGTCAGTCTCCAAATGCTTGCCATCTTAGGATTAACCGCTGTCATCTCCGCTGCGGCAGGATCAGAGATGTTCAGAGCCTCTAAGGCCTGAGTAATCAGGGAAGGCAACTCCTCCTTATGAAAAAGTTGCACCGCTGTGGGATCATCTGGCTCCTCCTGGAGATCGCTCTCTTCCGCGTCATCAAAGCTGGCATTTGCCAGAGAAGGCGCAGGCACCAAGGACCCAGTCTCTGACCTAGAAGCCAGCCTTCTGCGCTTAAGGAGTGGATCCTGAACCGGAACAGGCCAGATCTACCCCACACCCACTACAGGGCCCCCAGGGGCCACCTGGCCTGTCGCAGGAAGAGCGTGAGGAAAAGTGCGTTTAACCACATAGGCCTGATGCATTAATAAAATGAATTCTGGGGGGAAAAAAACTCCACCAAAGCCTCAACGACCAGTCCAACAAGATCCCCGGACGCAGGCTGAGAGACACCCACCAAGGAGGGGAAGGCAGTAACCTCCTGAGAAGCCAACGTTCTCTCATATCCTGCCAAAAGAGAACTTGGGCCTGCAATATCAAACACTGCAATTCAAAATGGTGCTCTCGCCAGAAAACTCTGCGTGGGAAACCGCAGTATCGGGAGAGGACAAAGAATCCTTCACCCTCCCCCTTGCTAATATTGGCGCACCCTGCGCTGCAGATTCTGGTTGCTGTCTGCTGCTTCCTGCAGCGGGAACAGCGCTTTACCGTTTCTGTTGCCATCAATGTAAGAATATAAAACCAGCACTCACCAAAGCAGTGCTCCAGAAGCAGTGGACCTCCCAGAGGAGAGCCTGTTCAAGAACTGGGCTCCTCCAACGCAGCTGTAATTCAGGCATGCCACTCTTTTTTTTTTTTTTTTTTTTTTTAAAGAATACGGGTGTGCTAGCTGATTTTTTTTTAGCGTTGTGAGGAAGGTAGTTCAGCCACAGAAAGTCTTGTAGAAAAACTGGGAGAAGGGGTAGAGAGGGGTGAGACAGAAACCAAGGAGCCTCCAAGGTATGTCTCCAAAGATGGCACCTTCAGCCAACCACTCTGCCTCAATTGGCCTACAAGCCCAGGAGACCCCCAAGCTAGATAAATCCAGGAGCTAGAAAGCGAACGTCCAAACACTTGCTGGAGATAGAGATATACTAAATGATGGAGGGGTTGGCAGTCTCATACCAATGCCTTCAGTTTAGCTATCTGTACCTCCACCTGCTGGTAGACAGACACAAGCCAACACCAGTTCCTGGATTCATCTGACACTAAGGAAGGGGGCCCTTTTACTAAAGCTTAGTGCATGCTAAATGTTGTGTGCCCTATTTTATATCTCTGGGCCATATATGGCATTTAGCAAACAATGACTATTAGTGTGCGCCAAGTTTTTAGTAAAAGGGTTCCTAAATTTCTTACTAAATGTTGTTCTGTGTGAATTCTGAATGTGAAAACAGAGGAAACAAGAGCTGCTGAAGAACGGAGCTGGGGTATTAAAATTACTGCTACTCATAGAACAAAATAATAATTACTGTAGATTTTCTATTTTATATATACTTTGCAAAAATGATTGTGTTGCTTTTATGCTAAAAAGAAATCTAACAAGAATCTCGTTATAATTTGTGTTACTTATACAATTAGTCCTCTGAGTAGTTCAGACCACCAAATGGTATCTATAGTCACATTTCCCAAAAGCAGTGGAAAGAAAACATTACTAGAACAGATCTAAATCTGATGAAAAATATAGAAACATGACAGCACATAAAGGCCAAACGAAAGCTTTGCTCTGATGCAGCCCTATTATGTGGCATGCTGATTAAAAAATACTTTAAGCAACTTCTTTCCAACTCTGCTCCTTTTTCCAGAAGTCTGTATTGCTTTACTATATATTTATTGGCATTTGAATAAATATACAGGCCAATTAATAAACACCAAAACAAGTGTTTGTTTAAAATTCCAGCTGTGGGTTGGTAAATCTTCGGTACAAGATTAGAAGATATATCCAGTTCTAGATGGAGGCTAGACTTCAACCAATGTTCCCTCTAAGGACCAGGCTGGTATGAGCAAAAATCTTTCTTCACAAGCAAATATTTTCAGTTACATTACCTTGTGAATGCTACTCACTATTATGCAATATAGTAATCTATTTATATGTAATGAGCCAAAGCAGCCAGCCAAGTTGTTCCCTTGTTCACTTTCTAATAGTCTTAAAAATTGAGTTTGACTTAGCACAAGTTTTCTGTAGTGTGGAAGCCTGGTTTCCATGTAAAAATAAAATATCTTTACAGATGCACATTATCTGTATGCACGCTGTCTGGGTGATATGATGTGAAGAATTGTGTTCAATGTGCCCAGGTGTCGCCAAGGACCAGAAAATTTAAAAAAAGGCACAAGCTCTAGGACAATCACCAGTCAGGCAAGTCAGAAACATGATTCAGCCCATTTAGACTTTGAAGTAAAGGTATCAAAAACCGTGCTCTCACCTAACTGATAAGCATCATCATTGGGGAAAAGAACCAGAAAAAAGTGTTTGCTGTTACAAATAGTGTACCAGCTGTTAGTTTTCTCACCAACATCACACATGCTTTGAGCTGTGGTGCTGAAAGTCACCATTCCCCAGTGCAGCCACATAGTATTGTAGGCTTCTCCCTTTCTGTCTCCAGGCTGCATAGTTTTGGCACTTCCCTCCATACATGCTCTGCCCCTGGTGCTGGAACTTTGTCTCCTTCGAAACACAGAATGCATGGGGATTCCCCAACACAGGCAGCAGACAATAATACTGGGGCTTCTTCTCAGTGTGCTCCATCCTTGGTGGTAGAAGATCCACCCACTTCCAAGTAGTTTGGAACCAAGGAGATTTAAAGACAAGAGACGGCATGACATCAAAAAGTTGAAGCCAGTATCTCTCCCCCCCCCCCCCCCCCCCCCGCTATCTTGGTACTTCCAAAACAATCAGCTGCTGCATCCATGTTGTTCACTGTTATTAAACCTCCATGTACCGAGCCATGGTACAGGGCAGACATGGGGAAAAGAAAGGTATGGGAGGCGGAGAAAGGAAGAAGAGGGTGGACCAACTGTCACCTGCTGACTGCGAGACTGCTCAGTCTCCATGCATAAGTTCATTTTTTTTAATTAACAAGGCATAGAGCTTGCTTTCCCTTCCCCTCCCCTGTTCTCAGGACATAGCAGCCCACAGACCCCCCCCCCCCAATCCATTTCCTCTGCTTTGTCCAGAGCCGCACACACACCCCAACCGAGACTGAGGCATCACGCACAGCCATAAGCATTTTTTATGTAGAAGTATCTTTGTCATGAATAAGCAAAAATAAAGGTATATAGCACAGCACTGAAATCTACAATACAGCATTGCAAATAATAGTTCTTTGAGTAATGTCAATAACATTTTGAATATAATTCTCTCCTCCTTCACAGATCCCTCGAAAACTTCCCAACTTCCCTTCCACCCCCCGATCCCCACCTAACAGAAAGAATGCAAAACAATATAAACCTCATAAGTTTGCTATTTTTCAATAGCGTTAGCTACTGCTTTGGACTAATCAATATGGTGGCAAGCTCTGCCCACTGGCTTTAGTCCAGATAATGGGCCAGATAGGCTCATGCCGTCTCCTTTAATTAATTCTCCTTGCTTGGAACCCCAAAGTACTATACAGAAAGCAAGAGGGATTCCCTTAGAGGTGCACCATGAAAAAAATGTTGTGCACTGGAGCTTTCATGTGCTACGGGGATTATAACTTCAGCTATCAGGTATTTATAATTCTGGGATTATTGTAGATTCAGGTCTAACCATGGCTGCTCAAATTTCTACAGTTCCTAAGAATGCTTACTTTCAACTGAGTTGCATTCAATAGTCATCTTCCCTTGAGCCATCCACCCTGGCTGGTCATTCATGTTGCTATTAGTGGTGGTGGTAGTTCCCCCTGCATATAGAGCACCAAGCTATAAATGACTTATGACGGTAGCCACAACTGTGGCCACAACTATGGCAGGCCTTGAGTGGGGCAGGTTGGCAGTGTCATCCATAGCCACCCCAGGGCAATTGAGAATCAGGTGGCTTGCCCAAAGACAAAAGGAGCAGCTGTGGGATTTGAACCTGGGCCCTCTGACTCCGGATTGCTCTTCTAACCTTTAGGCTACTCCTCTATCCCCTGTGGCTATTACCTCATGACTATTCTATGCCCTTTTATGCTGACCATCAGAAAAAGAAAAAAGAAAACCGCAGTTAGTAATTCATGCTACCATTAGCGTGGTAACTGCTGCTAGATATTATCATAGCACTAATCCTACTCATCTGTATTGGTTACCAATTAATTAGTTTTCCTTTACAATTCAAAATTCTAATGTTAACCATTAAGGTGCTATGTGGGGATTCTAAATATGGCGACTAAAGTTGTGTGTGCAAACCTGCAAGCATTGCCTATTTGCATGCGCAACTTAATCAGAGCCAATCAGTGCCAATAATTGGTTGCTAACAATTGCACTAATTGGAGTTAATTGGGATTTACACATGGATCGTATTCTAGAACGCTCAGTGCGTAAATTCAAGAAGGCACTGCCAGGGCATTTCCAGAGTTTACACGCATTGTTACACAATTTACCCCTTTGGCGCCTTAAGTTAGGCACCATTTATGTGTTTAGCTGCTATTCTATAAAGGGTGCGAATCCTTTATTGAATAGTGCTCAGCATTTACATTTTTCAGCACCATTTATAGAATGTAGTCCTATATGATTTAGGTCCCCTTACTTAAAAGGATGCCTAACCCTACCTGTGCACAGATATTACATTCAGGCAAAGAATTTTCTTTTAAGCTGTTCTTTCCGTATCTAAGGATAGTGCAAACTTTGGACAGGGTTTTTTCTTGCCTGGCTGGTTTCCTTTGGAATTCAATCCTAAAGAAGTATACTTAACCCTAATTTTTTTTCACATTTTAGGAAAACAGCTGAAGCATGTCTCTTCCATGTTTAAATGTCAATTTTATCATAGATTATTTGATTTAATGTGTCCCATCATACCTCTTTAACGCTTGTTCTATTATTTTATAGTAAGTCTGTATGTATTTCTAAGTAGAAACATTTTTTTTATCTTTATAATTAGTGCGGGTTGCTTTTTTTTTTGTTTTATCTTGTACCTCACCTTGAGCTTTGACGAAAGGCCAGGTGCATACATAAATTGATGGATTTATTCCACCAACAGAATTAAAAAGTTCATTTTATTATAACAAGCTCAGTTTTGCTTTACTATTTGTTCCTCCTCATTCTTGCTATGCCTCCTGGCTTTGCCCTTCTTCGAGAAGCTGTCAGATTGATAACCATTAATGACATAACACACAAGAGAGGACCAATCAAATAGCATATTTCTTAAAAGACTTATGATACATTAACTTATACAAGTTAAGTAGGTACTATTCCAAGCTTTTGAAAAGCAGCTTGGTGTGGGGTGGTTGGGGGTTTACTTTCACATTAATATGGTAACAACTCAGAAAATGAGAGCTTTTAAAAGCTTTGGAGTTTTAAGTAAACATTAATTTTGCCTTTTCAGTATAAAAGAAAATGTAATCCCCCGCTGAGAAAGAATATATTAACATTATATTTGCAGTGCCATATTTGTGAATCACTTGACAGGTCAGAAGAACATTTCTACATTTCAAAATACGCAAAAAATATGCTTCAGTAAATTTCTAAATCTTACACAGGTTGACATTCTCTTTCTACATGGAAGATCTTTAAAACAAACACCCAAAATAGCTATCTAGTTAAAAATATTTGATTGCATGAGTGCTAAGAACATTAGCTTTTAACTGCCTACCATATGAACAAAATGAAGAAAGTCAGAGCCGTTTTTAATTTTTTAACAGCTAATTATTGATAGAAGTGTACACCAGGGGCATAGCCACCTGTGAGCCTGGGCCATCCACTTTTGCCTGAGACCCAGCCAGCAGCCAGACACACCTTTCTGTAGCTGGTGGGAATCTCCCAAGCTGTGTCTGCTGTAGAAATCTGGAGTCAACCCTAATCCCCTAAAGCATGGCTGTCAGTAGCTGAAAGTGCTACCACTGGCAACACGTGCATGCTCCATTCTGCGCATGTTCAGTTCATGGACAGAATAGAGCATGCATGCAGTGTTTCTGTCAGCTTCTCAAAGTGCAAGCGCTGACAGCCATGCTCTAGGAGATGAGG
Source organism: Microcaecilia unicolor (assembly GCF_901765095.1). Classification (NCBI taxonomy): domain Eukaryota; kingdom Metazoa; phylum Chordata; class Amphibia; order Gymnophiona; family Siphonopidae; genus Microcaecilia; species Microcaecilia unicolor. Next base: position 391,732,381 of record NC_044033.1, on the reverse strand, counting down.
GCTGGCTTCAGATTTCTTCAGCTGGTGGGGCTTGAGGATCTCTACTTGCTAAGGTAATTTTAATTTGGGGGGTTGGGAAGGCGGCAGGAGGGAAGAGAAGAAGGGAGGCAGAGAAGTGGGGTACGTAGTGCCCACCCCTGCCCACTGTAGCCCCCTGCCTCTCCCTCAAAATGGTGTTCTGGCTATACCACTGGTCTGCACACTTTTTATTTTCCTCCAAATTACTAACTGTCTCATCTATACACCATTACATTTGAAAAACTGCTGGTCACTTGTAGCCCATGAAATTTGCTTGGTAACACCATGGAATACTGTGCAAGACAGTACTTTGTCTTGAAGCCTTCAAGTCCTATTTCATTCTGAGAAAATCTTTCCAGCGAAAGCAGGATTAAACTCAGGCACTTCACAGTTTACAAAAATCTGGAAGATGGTGGAGTACTTATCAACTCCACAATCTATGAAATATCTCTCGCCAAAATGGCAGTACATTATAGCACAATTGAATGTAATCACAAAGGGGAAAAAGCCTCAGTCAACCCCTGCTAGTTCATATCAACATAGCAATTTTAGGGTTGCAGTGTCTATCATAGGCACAAAAAACCTCTTTGTATTGTTTATTAATGCAAAAATAAAAATATTCACTGCAAATCACTCTCAAAAATAGCAGTACTTAGCTTATAAATCTTCCTAGAGTCTGACGGTGGCCAGCGTTTTGTTCTCTGCTTCAGGGACTTGCGGTAACTAGTAAGCAGGAGCAACACTGAATAAAAATCAGGGAGCTCTCTAATCTTGCTGTCACTCAACTATTCAACATCTCACAAAGTACTCCTCTTCCTATATAAGGATCATCTTAGTCCGAGAGAGAGAGAGCGCGAGCGCACAAAGGCATCTAGTCACAAAGAGACGGTGAGCCCTGCGCTTTAGAAATTAAGTTTCTGCAAGTGGTGGGAGATGGAAGAGAAATGAAACCACCCTCCAGATGGGAAAAGCAGTTCCCAGTGGCAAGATTCTACTTACAGGATTGGACATTGCTGCTGAACATCCCCTGAGACCACTCAAGTAAAAAGTGTACAGGTCAGGGGTGGCACTGGGGAAGAGACCCGAGACCCAAATTATTATACAGGTGCCAGCACCCGCTTAGCTAAGCGGCTTCATTTAGGACAGCTCAACAGCTGTCCTAAATAAAGCCACTTAACTATGAAAGTGGTGGCTCTGAATATCGGGCCATCATCCGCATAACTTTTTTTAAAATCTCTTTTTCTTTTCTTTTTTTTAACTAAAGCCCCCAAGCTCCCCACCAATGTTCCATTTTTCCCTCCTCCCTCCCAGCCCACATCAAGACCCCCTGACCCTGGAAGATTCCCCTCTCCCCAGTCGTTAAGGCAGGCCCTCTCTCCGGGCCTACCTGTATCCCTGGTGGTCCAGCAGGGTCATTGGGGACAGGGCCTACCTGCATCCCTGGTGGTCCAGCGGGGTCGCTGGGGGCAGGAAAACAGCACCTTTGCTCCTACACCTTGTAGCTCTGGTCTAAAATGGCTGCCGCAACCCCCGTGGCAGCTTACGGTACCCAGAGGGAGGGCCTGCCTGCATAGCTGGGGGGCGGGGGTCTTGATGTGAGCTGAGAGGAAAAAAACATTGGTGGGGGTGGGGCTTGAGGGGGCTTGGGGGGGGGGGGTTACTTAAAATAAAAGAAAATTTAAAAAAAAAAAAGTGATGTGGGCCTGCCAGCCAGGGTCGCAGCTGAATATCTGCCAGGCCCACATAAGTGCCAGGTACCCAGCCTGCCCAAAAATATCCCCAATATTCAGTGCCAGTGGCTGGCCATAGCCCAGCACTCAATATCAGGGGATAAGTCAGCCGGCGATGATCAGTGTTTAAAGAAACGCTGACCACCGCCAGCTGAATTTCAGGGGGTAAATATATGGGAATGAGACTTAATATACTGCACCTTTCTGTGTTTTTTTTGCAACTACATTCAAAGCAGTTTACATAGTATAGACAGGTACTTATTTATACTTGGGCCAATGGGAATTGAACCCAGTTCCTCAGGATCAAAGTCTGCTGCACTAACCACTAGGCTACTCCTCCACTCCTACAGATTACTCAATTTTTTTTATAGAATTATTACAAAAAAAAAAAAAAACACTCTACCTTTTTTTCAAAATAAAGCATATCGAATGCCACACCTGACTGGTTACATAGCGAAAACCTGTGTGAAAGTCAAGATAGAAAGAAAACCTAGGAATTCTTTGGCAATTTCACAGCACTACAGCAGTTGGGTCAAAGTCAAAATTTAGTTGGCTAGTTGCTCTTTGCTGAGATATTTTATACTTCAGTGCTTTGAGTTTTAAATTAAATGTCACATATAATTTGATGCTGGCAATATAAAGTGTTTTGCCCTCAGAGAAAATCTAATAGCTCAGCTTGTGGTAGCCTGCTTTCTGCCAGACCATACACTATAGATTAAAAAAAAAAAAAACTGCGTACCACTTCAAGAAAAGAACAAGAGCTGGAACCAGAGTGCTCTGCTGGATGCTTCCATCAAATAAACTTCCCAATCAAAGATACAAACAAGAGAATGCTTATCTTTTTATCACCTTGCACCATTTCAAGGGCTAGTAGGGAGCAGCTTTGAAATAAAGCCCATCAAGGGGGCAATTCTATAACTGGATGTCTCTCCTGTTAGGTGTCCCAATTTTGTACGGGCAGTGCCTGCTCTATAATGGCATCTAAGCGCCAAGATGATGCTACAGAATACAAGTGTAAGCCGCCATCATAGACGTACCTCACATTTACAAGGGGGCACGTATAACTTATAGCACTCTATGAGACCTCCCTTACACTTGCATGCTATGACCCTTATATGCTCTCACAAAAACAGAGAAAAATGAAGGTAGATAAAGACCATATAGCCTATCCTGTCTGCCCACCTATGCCATCTACTATCTCTTCCTCTCCCTTAGAGATCTTATGTACTTGTCCCAAGCTTTCTTTTATTTTCATAGTCTTCACCTCCACCAGGAGGCTATTTTACACATTCACCGTCCTTTCATAAAATATTTCCTTAGATTACTCCTGAGTCTGTCCCCTTTCACCTTCATCCTATGTCCTCGCATTCCAGAGCTTCATTTCAACAGAAAAAGACTCCACTGCTGTGCATTTATGCCACAGAGCTAAACATCTCTATCACATCTCCCACTTAGGGCACTTGAGTGCATAAATGTTCATTATAGTGGCGCTCTTTCCTTAAGCTTTTATGTATTTTATTGATTGTAAACTACTTTGACCATTTCTTGAAAAGGCGGTATATCAAGGAAACAAAACATTTTCTTGCCAATTACTTGTGCAAGGTGCACATAATCATAGGCACTCTGTTACAGAATTGCCCTTTCAGTCCACAATAGGGGTGGGTCAGTGTTCTGCCTTTTCATTGGCTGTGATAGACTGTAGCTTAAACCAGAGCATAGAACATCACTGTAAAGACTCCGAACTCTTGAACCAAAATCTTCTTTAATGCAAATTCAAACAAAAGGAAATAACTTACACTTTTTGAAATGTTGAACAAGAATCTCTGCCCTGCAGATGTGAGTCTTTTCTCAACTAGCCCTCATCCTCTAGTATGGATTGAGAGGCTAGGAGAATTCCAGCTCTGTGCTGGGAGTGGATGCAGTACATACTTTTAAACTGGTAAAATCTTGGTTATTTTACAGTAGCTTGAAAGTACAGCAAGTCAACTTACAATTCTTAGAAAAGCATGCTGCAGACACTCTCTCAACCCCACTGGAGAGAGAAGGGGTGGGCTACTAGCCCAGTATACAAAGGGACAAGGACCAGCTAACAGGAATGTTGCATAAGGCATAGGGAACAGGGACATGTGCTCAGGCAGAGCCTATCAGAGTACTGCAGGAAGACTAAGATTTGTAGTGCAAAGGTACTTCCTGCCTTTAAGGGCACAAGCAGGCAATGCAATTGTCAGCCCTTGAGCCTAGGCCGAGGCCTAGTATAGCTTTTAGGCCAAGGCCTAGGATAGACCGAACAGGTACTATATGCTACCCCAGCTACCAAGCCCTGCACACACACACGCGACCAACTTGCACTACCAGAAAGGGGAAGATAGGGCATTCAGGCGGGCCATGCGGCCTATCAGGAACCCACTTGCTCAGAATACAGTCATATGGGCCTCACGGCCTAACCGGAACAGACTCGAACCCAGGGAAGGGAGAAAGAAAAAATGAGGAGTCCCCAAGGGGACTAGAGCACCAACACACTAAGTGCTCGCTAAAGACACAAGGGAAAAATGAACTAAGAGAGGTAACTATAGGAAACACGTCAGGCTGTACCCCACAGCACACAGGGACTGAGAAATATGGATACAGAGAGCAGAGACCCCCAGCAAACAGGAGAGGGAAAATCCAGTAAAACATAGAGAGCCGGGCCTGAGACACACCCCGCTCAGAAAGAGCAGTACACAGTAATAGCAAGGGTAGTGACAGCAAAAAGAATTAAAACAGTCACAAGGGAAAGACTGCTCCAAACACTCAGCTGCCAGAGGCAGGCAAAAATACTGCAAAGGGTTAACCAGGCTCTGAACACACAGCTGCCAGACAAGGGTTAATGTAAACACAGGGAAGAACAAACAACCCCCACAGAAAGAAACAAAGGTCCTGAGTCTGCCACAAAGACAAGAAGCATGACAAAATACAAACATAGCACAAAGGGTAACTCCAAGGGAAACAAAACAAACAACCTGGAACAGAATGATAAACGAGCTTACCACAAAGCACCACAGTCAAACAGAGAAAATCACAGGTGAGAGAAGAGGGGTAATCAGACACATGCTGGAAGCAGCAAGCACACACTGAGACAGAGCAACAGAGGGCTACAGCAAGGAAGGAGAAAAACTCCACAACAGACAGAGCAAAAGCTCAAACAGCGCAAGGTAAGGCTTCAGCAAAAAAACAAAGCGCAATGCCAAAGCAAGGGTTGTAGGGAAGGGTAAGCTTAAGTAGATCAGACTGACGTCAGCTCTGCCCAGATGGGCCAATGAGGAACAGTTCCAGGCATTCCCCTGTCTGACTAGCAGAGTTAAACAGAATCATAACAGCAATACAATACAAACAATGTCCAACACACATGTAAACACGCATCCTGCCTCCATGCAAATGGGGTCCCTTAAACAAACGGTAACACAACCTTGGTCTATTCACTGCTGAACAAATAAGTGGTAGAAATAGAGAGTACTGGTCCACACGTGTCTCAATTTGGATTTGAAAATCCAATTTGAGACACGTGTGGATCAGTACTGTCTATTTCTACCACTTTTGTCCATGCAAATGGGGGCAGAACAGTCAGAGTTATTTACAGGAAAGACTGCATATGTACATCCCAGGATGGAATTTATGCTCTCTAGACATGGCTTTGTTAGAGATCCCAGATATGGGAATGGCTTGTTCTGCATTGGAAGGTAGATATAGATTTTCATTGAATATGCCGTTCTGGTGGAATGACTTCCTGAAAGAAGTGTGCCAGATTTCAATTTTAAATTATTTTTAAAATTCTGGCATTTACAATCCGTTTAACCATCAAGTTCAAAGTGGAAACAATCTCGCATTATAAGCAGGCACTATCTCTATTCCTAGAGGACTCACAATCTTGGTTATCCGAGGCAATGGAGGGTTAAGTGACTTGCCCAGGGTCACAAGGAGCTGAAGTGGGAACTGCCCAAAATGCTGGGATCAAAGCCTACTGTACTGTTAGGCCACTCCTCCACTCTATGACATGGCTTAAGATTTAATTTGCTATTCTGGAGGAGTATTTAGATGGGTGATATGGTATTATTGAGGTGTTCATGTGGGGTTGCAGAACTAAAATATGTTGACTGTCTTTTTATACTCCACTTATTTAATGTATATGTTTCACTGTACCCTGCGCTGGGCATTGTTATAAGGTTGGGACAAAGAGCCAAATATAGAATATAATAGATATGCCTCTATTTGAGCCATGTTAAATAAACTGCATTAATTACATTGTCTCTGCTGCTTCTCTTAGTCTTCCTCTTAGGCAGTCTCTTTTTATCCTTATATATATATATTTTCACACTTTTTGGAACTAAAATGCTATATACCTTTAAGATAGGGAAGGAGATGTAGGACATTGCCAAGTACACTGTTCAGTTAGTAATGTAATTCCTGATTCATATAAATTCATGCAGTATTTGCATAAATTTCTGATGAGTCAACAGAGTAGTACAATAGAGCCCTAATTACCTGACCTTTAGTTATCCAACATTCCATTTATCAAACAGGCTGGTAACTGGGATTCTGCCCTGCCAACAGCAGGTAATTTGGATTCTGCCCCTCCTCAACCCCCAAATGCCTTCTCCACCCTCTTCCCCCCCCCAAGACCTACCTTACAATTCCTGGTTGTCTACACTGGCTCTGCTTTCAAAATGGTTGTCATGACCTCTAGCAACAAATTAGGGATCATTCCTGCCCTGACTACACCAGTAGACCACCAGGATGAAAAGGTAGGACCAGGAGGGCGCCCGTGGGTGGGTGGGTGAGAGTTCCAGGAGAGGAGAGGTCTAATCCTGCTTGGGGCAGAGGGGATGCGCTGAGTGTGGCAGTGGTGCCTCAATGAAATGCATTGCACAGCATTTCTTTTCTAATATGTTTTGCTATGAGACAACCTGTTGGACCCATTTACGTTGGATAATCAGGACTCTATTATACCTGGATCTACTTAAAACTTATGGTGATAGGACAGGCTAAAGTTTTTGAAAGCCCTTCCTATTTAGACCATGAGTCTCTGTCTAGTGGCAATCCTTTTAATCAACTTTTGAAAGGAAAGGGCAGTTTACGATGGGTGGGGGCCCTGTCTACACCAAATTTTTGGACATGATAGGGATGCCTCTTTTCCTTTTGCAGATTCACACCGTCTGCAGACCACAGATGTACACATAGGCTCTCTTAGTTCTAGGTGGGACATCTTGGTTTGTTTGTTTTTTTAAAAGACAGATATGGGTGCTCCAGAATTGCTTAAAAAGCCTATTTTATTTTTTTTTAAAGGGTTTAAAATCTTCTGTAGTTCCTAGTATCATATTTGTTTGCCAATATTTGTTGCATATATATAACATGTGATATACATTTAAGAATAATTTCCCAAGCCAATGACGTTGAGACATGGAATGCCCAAATCAAATGTGGTGTGATTTTCCATTAGGAAGGGCAGGAAATGGTCCCCCACACTGTATAAAGGCATTCTTTGCCCCTCACATCATCTTCCCCCTGCAGCATGCAAACAAATCCATTAACCAGCTGAAAACTTTACGCTTTAAAGTGGCTTTTCAAGTACTCCTCCAGCCCCTTCTTTTCTTCCAAAAGGGAGATCTCCATCCTGAGAAGTATATTTTAAAATACACATATATAAAAAGCAGCAAAAATAATCTACATCTAACAGCCAGCTGACACAAGAATGCAGCACAACACAGAGAATAATACAGCTTTAAGCAAAAGAAATCAGTTATAATACAAGATATCACTGTATAACCCGTTTCTCATACAATAACACCCTGTGAACAAAAGTTATATCTAGAACTAAAAAGCCTACTTTCTGTGAAAGTACACACAGTGGGTGTTTGAGGACTGCAGTCAACATAATATATAAAGATCTGAACCCCCTCCCACCCAAAAAAGCCCCATTCTCTTTAGGCTCCTCCTGTCTTCTGACATGTCCAGAAAATATGGTATATATAGGACACCTAAGCAAAAAAAAAAAAAAAAGTCACATACAGACACAGCGATCTCATTACCTTTCTCTTCCTTCAGAAAGTAAGCTAAAAATGCAGTGTGCCTGGGGAACACCCTGCCCTTCTGAAAGTTCCATCTTCTCCCCAAAGCAGATTTGCTAAGTGCAACTCCGTCAAAGTAAAGTTTCCTAGCATGATGTAGTACAGAAGTGTCTAACTCTAATCCTACAGCATCATAAACCCATCTGGCATTTGGGATGTCTCTCGTGAATATGCATGAGTTACATCTGCATGTAAATGTCTCATGCACATTCATTAGGGCTAATCTGAAAGCCGGTTTATGGCCCTCAGGGACTTGAGTGGGAGTTCAGTTGTTACACTGCCACTGAATCTACCTTTGAAAAATCTTAGCAGGATTCAGCTAACAACTGGAGATAAACAAGGGCAAAAATCTGAGAAGACAATGTTTTAACCCTATCTGGGCTGCTGCCTTCTTTCCTCTCTTCCAAATCCCAAACATGTACAATGTTGCTTTTTAATACTTTAAATTCGGAGGACAGGATCAGGTCCAAAGCTAAAAGCACATTTCATATGAAAGAACACATCCATGGATTTTTTTTTTTGTAAATAATTTCACTGTAGCATTGTATTACTTAGCATAGGAAGCCTTGATTTAGAAAACGGCATCCATTTTAAAAATCAATTCTCTCTTTTTGTTTTATTCCAATAGTACAACAGAATGTTATAGGATATTCAGCTCCAAAAATGGAACTGCAGTAATTTTACCGCAGGAATTCCATGCTAGTACTAATATCCAAAGCTAACTTCCCGGAAAAGCAGATATCATTGAGACAGATATTTTACAAAATCAGAGCCTCCTGTGTTGGTGATCATAGTGTTCACCTACAGTAATATTCTTTCCAAAAAAAATTAATCTGTGAATATAATCCTTTACAAACAGTTGTTTTATAAGCTTTTCTCCCCTCCCCCCCCCCCCCAAAAAAAAAAAAGTACCAGTAACAAGACTTGGAAAGGATATAATCATGTGGGGAGGGGAAAAAAAAAAAAAAAAAAAGACAGAAAGGTTCTGGGAACAAACTCAAATAAAAACAAATCTTCAGCCCTTTATCTACTTCCTCTCAAAACAAATAAATAAAACCTGTTAGAATTGTAGACTTGGTTGCCTCTTTCCTGTGAAGCTGATGCTTTGTAGCAGACTGGTTGAACCTTTCCTGTTGTGTCAGCTGGGGGACCTTAAATTATTGTGACTACAGAATAAACCTTGCTTTTGAAGCTCTGGTGTCCCCTGCCTGCCCCTCTTCCAGAAAATACCTTTGAAAATGGGTTGTAATATATTATAAACCAAAGAAAGTCAGCAGAGAGAAATACCTATCACATCTGGTGTAGTGGTTCTGAAAATTATTGCTTCCCTATGTGGGCACACCAAAAGTCAGATGGGAATTCAAGTGGAAGTTTTCAGATTATCTACTGGTATTTCCAGTCCTTTTTTTTCAGGTTTCTTGCGGAAGATGGATAACTTCCAGCTTTATATCCTTTAATTAATGCAATTAGGACCCATTCACTGCAGTTTCATTTGTATATGATGGGAGAATGAGACACTGTTGTAGTGTCCTTTATGAAAAGCCTACTCCCTGATCAGCTGCTCCCCCCACTCCAACTCAATTGTCCTTTGATTCTGTGGCTGGCAAATGGCTACAGAATCTGGTAACTGCCACATAGGGCCCGATGCAAAAAGAAAACTATAAAATATGGCAACCTCAGTTAAATTTACCGAGTAGCGACCAAAGCACAAAGGGGATTGTATGCAAATGAGATGCACGGATCCCCCTTTGTGTATTGGTTGCTGTTTGCAACTCGAAGCTGTGAAATGCATTTGACAGCTTGCACAAAAATCCCTGGTGATCCAGTAGACTGCCTCACAACCCCCCCCCCCCCCCTGACATTTCCTGATGGTCTGGTGGACCCCTAATTCCTCCACGCAACAATCCATTGGTGGTCCAATGAACCGTACCAAACCCCCCGCACCCCAGGAAATGACCCTAGTGGTTTAGTGGACTCCCCTCCCCTGCCTGGTACCTTAAAAAAGTTGGGCAAAAGGGCAGGAGCAACACCTCCTCCTTCCTGCCTCGGGCCACGCCATTTCAAAGTTCCAGCTTAGAAAGTTTTTCTTTCATAATATTCAATTTCAGGACATGAAATTGAATTACTTGTCCTACGTTGTGAAAAGGGCAGAATGCTCTTGCGTTTTTCAAACAGTACATTCACCTATGTATTAACTCCTTTAAATTGACGGAGGGCAGAGCAAGATGGCATCTGTGCTGGAACACCGAGCAACATTTCTTTTCTCTCTGTTAAAATTACCTTTTAGAATGGACAAACAAAAGGGAAATCCTTAACAAGACAGTAGTGTAAGTTGGCTACTTTGCCTGTTGCAGGTCCTTTCAATATCTTTGAGCAACATGGATCAGCCACAATTCAAACCTCAGAAGATTGCTGGCAGTCCTGTCCCAGGATGGAGGTGCAGCAGCAGCCGTTTTGGCCTATGATACCACCTTGAGCCCTGAGGAATACAGATGGTGCATTCTCCCCCCCAAAGCCTAGGGAGGTTTAGGAGGAGATTGGGCAGAGAGGATCTGGGATTCTCCCAGGGAGCATGTATAGCAACGCTGCAGGGAGGTGTAGCAGATCCAAGAGCGGCTGCCTTGAATGTTGGCAAAGAGGCAATATCTACTGGGTTGTCACCTTAGGCAGTGAGATTAGAATTTCTTCTGAATGGCAAAATCTTTCCTCTATTTAAACGTTGGTAAAGCAGATGAAATTACCTTAGAATTGGTCTGGTCTGAGACATATAATTTGGGGAAACTGTTTTGCTTTCTAAATGTTACTGAGACACTTGGACAGCGACTCTCAACCTTTTTTCAGTTGGAACACACCTGAGACAGATGATGTATGCACACTGCATACATGACCCTCACGGACCTTTGGTTTGACCCGGTATAGCAGTTCTTACGAGTTAAATGTGAATATGCTCTGCATCCAAAAAAGTCCGGCCTCCCCCACCAAGTGCAAATCAGAACTAGGGCATTTCTCCAAGAAATCACCATAGAAAAAAAATATTCTGATTCTCAGGCCATTTGAGCAATAGCAACACAAAATCTCTCCACTACTACTGGTGTCTTTGGAACTGTACTTCAGTAGTTCACATCTTTACTTTCTAATAGGAGTTTTCAGGTTTGTACTACTACTTCTTTGTCTACATCTCTACCACTTGAGTTCAGTGTACCACACGGTTCTAGTCTTTCTCCTAAGCTATTTAACATTTTCTTAAATCCTCTAGCTCTTCTTATTCAGGATCACATCATCAAATTCTTTTTCTATGCAGATGATATTCTCTTAATTTAATCAGTGTCTCCCTACAATCTTGACCTATCAGCTCTGAATCTTGCCAACATTCTTTATCAACCTGGCTTACATCTCACAAAATGGTGTTTAATCCAGCTAAGACAGTGGCATGTTGGGCTTACGGCATGCTACCCACTCCTTCTGCACCTCTTTCCCTGTTCAATGTCTCAATCACACCTGCAAATTCATTTCAGTACTTTGGTGTTATTATAGATTCTAAATTTTCTTTTGGCTCTTCAGGTTTCTGCAGTTGTCAAGGAAGGGTTCTTGGTTACGTCATCTCTGTTCCATAAGTCATTTCCTTGACTTCACATCCCTTCATAACCTATTCATGCATTTGTTATCACAAGACTTGACTATTGGAATTCTATTCTCTGTGGCATTTCTTCCTCCCTTCTACATCACTTGCAGACTTTAAATAATTCTGCTGCACACTTTCTGTGCAAAGCTAGAAAACATGATCGCTTTACCCCTGTTTTTTTTCCATCTACACTGGCTTCCTATCCAGTATAGGCATGTGTTTCAAGTTCTTTGCCTAACTCACAAAGCCCTTCACCTTGATACTCCAGCATATCTTTCTTCTGTTGTAATTCCTTATACCCCTTCTCATGCGTTATGCTCCCAAGACTCTTATCGGTTGGTACTCCCTATTCCTAGAACTGTTCACTATGAATCTAGTGCAGGTCTTTTTCTGCCGTCATCTACTATGTTACTATGTTATATTTGTTCCTTTCTTGCTCATTCCCCCTGGAACTGTTTCCCATCTTATATTCGATCTGAACTTTCTTTCATTAAATTTAAAGCCCTATTAAAAACCTATTGTTTGACACAGCTTTTAAGCAGCCTGAGTAACTTTGAGGTCAGGTGGTCTCTTTGGTACCAGCAGTTCATGTTGAGCTCTCTGAACTCTCTATGTTGTATGATCAACTCTTGGCTTGGTCTATACCTTTTCTATCAAATATTGGTGTTCTTTTCAATTTTAATTTGATTATTTTTATTGTTAGCAACTGTGGTCTGTAAACAGAGACACCGGTATATCAAAAATGTTAAACAAAAACAAAACCTGAAAAGTCCCAACTCAACAAACATGTACAAAACATCATACATACAACGCTAGCATTTATCCTGATTCAAACAGCAAAGACCCTATCAATATAGGAAGCATTACAAATATTACACTGGGCACTCAAACATCAATATACCTATTGTAACAAAAACAGAACAAGTGGGAGAGCTACATGTCTCTACACAGAAACTACATGCAAAATACAAACTTTGTCCCCTTGTCATTTTCTAGTGGGAAGGGTAGAGGGTGGTGGTGGGAAGGAGGGTTATTATAGCTGCTCATTGTTGTTATTATTTTCTATTTCTAATTTATACACAACAGTTGCACAGCATATTGTTCCTTTTTATACTTTAATAAAAAGATTTAAATATAAAATCATAAGTGTTCAAGGCTTCTGTAGATGAGGACAGATCCCACGGGGGCAGATTTTGTCCCCGTGCCATTCTCTAATGGTGATGTTTACATCAGATGGTGCATCAGTGATGCTTGGAAGACATAATGGTGTGGTATCACTTGCATCAATCTATTCCTCATTTGATAGAATACCACTTTGAGGCACGCTATGAGGATTTAGGCATTGGTGATGCCTATAAATGGGTCAAAAAGATATTGCAGTGTTTCCAGTATATGACATGCACATTTTTTTCAAACTATACATTAAGAGTGTTTAATTTCCTTTAGCTGTTTCTCACACACTGTTTCCAGTATATGGCATGCATGTTTTAAATATGTGTTCGATTGACTGCCAAAAACTTTTTCAATTCTACTCTGTATTGTATTTGCATACAGTTTATGTATGTTCTTAGACTATTCATGAATACTATTGTTCTTGTGTTTATTTTCCTTTAAAATAGTGGACACATTCTTCCATTCGATTTCTTATGTCTTTACTCTTCTTCATATTAGCATACAAGTATCATGTTCCTAAAATATGCATTCACTGCCTATCATATTTTTTTGAATTTGTCTCGATCTCGCACATTTTCACATTAAGCTGAACACTTCTCCCACAAACAGGGTACTTAAATTACTTCATTTTTCATTCAGTCGCACTTATACGCCCTCCAGTGGTGTTTCTCCAGATTCACACAATTGTCATTTCCGTGTCAGTATAGAGCATCAGTCCCAATGTCGTTTACTTTCACTTGATTCACTTTTCATTATTATATTTATAAACAAAGTATGTTTCATCACAATGCTTTCACTTGAGCACATAGCCTCAGCTATTCACTCTGTAGCTCCTCCTTCTTACCTTTATTCAGAAGGGATGCCTTGGTACCTCCGCAGTGGATGGTGGTGGACATGGATGCAAGCCTCTCGGGCTGAAGAGTGCTGTCTTCCTTCTTCCACCTCTGGGGCAGTGAATGGCCCAGGAGACAGTGTGGCCGATCTCCCACCTGGACCTGCATTTGGTGCTGTTAGTCTTCTAGCCTTTTGGGACACACAGGCCAGGCGGTGCTTGTGCCATCGAAGAACATGATGGCAGTGGCTTCTTCTTCAGCAGGGTGGCAGAGTCAGCCTCTGGCCACTGGGGTGTGTCGTCCTATGGAATGGGCAGAGGACCTCGTGTTCCATTTCTCCGCAGTCCACTTTGCGGGCTTTTCCTGTTGGGCTCTCTCTTTCTGCCATTTTCTCCTGGTCTTGACGAACGGTTATTCTGCACCAATGCTTCTCCAGTTTGGCCTTAGGTAGAGCACTCTGGAAGTAGATCTGTGGTATCCTGACTGGACACCAAGGTTCCTTCTTTCTTCTGTCATCGGAAAGAGGGCAATTTGGCAGGGCTGGTTGTTCTGCTGCTTCTTTTGCTAGAGTATGTTCTTCGATAGTGTTTCCTCTCTGTCTGAGTTCCTCTCTGTCTGAGTTCTTTTCGAATAGCTTGCCACTGGGGTTGTGTCACTCTAGTAGCTCTGGATTGGCCATGGTGCCCTTGGTATGCGGACCTGGTGTGGCTCCTGGTGCAATCTCTGTTTCGAATTCACTCCAGGCTCTTCCTTCAGGGTTCATTACAGAGTGGAGGATCCCTCTCGCTTTGGTCTTACGGCTTGTTTTTTTGAGATGTCAACTTTGAGGAACAGAGTTCTTCGGACACAGTGATTGCTGCTCTGTTGTGAGCTTGTACGTGGTCCACTTCAACCACGTATTCTAGGGTGTAGAAGATTTTTGAGGCATGGTTTCAGCCCACGCTTAGACTCTATTGTGGGTGTCTGTTCCTCAGCAATTGGTTTCTTTCTGCAGGACAGGTTGCAGAAGGGCCTGGCCTCTACTTTACTTCGGGTGCAGGTGGCGGTAACCTGCTTCTGGGAGAGAGTGTCTGGCTCTTCCCACCAGAATGTGGTGCATTACTTGCGTAGTGCTTTGCTCCTCCGCTGCTGTGACCTTGTTCGCCCTGAAACTTCGTTCTTGTTCTGCAAGCCTAGCTTAGGGCTCCTTGTCTACTGAGCATTGCTTTGGACTCCTTTTGATCCTTTGCAGAAGGCTTTGCTTAGGAGCTTATTCATGAATGGTATTCTTGGTTGCCAATTCTTCAGCACGCAGTGTCTGAATTTTTAGCGCTGCCGTGCTGACCTGCTTTTTAGCAATTTGTTTAGTCTGGAGATACCTTACGTACGGTTCCTCCTTTTCTTTCCAGATATGGGGTCTGGCTTTTCTTCTGTATCAGCCTCACTTTCTTCCCTCCTTTCGGAGGGGGATTTTCTCACGGAGTACACGGCACATCGTCTTCTGGATGTTTGGAAGGTTTTTCTCCGGCATTCGCAGATGTCGCATGTCATCTCTTTGTCCTTCTCTCTGATCCTTTCTGTGGGATGGCAGCCTCTGATCCGACTATTTCTCATTGGATTGCAGATATTTTATTTCCATGGATTTTTTGGAAGGTTGTGTGCCGGTGGCACTGCTGGCTCGTTCCATGAGGTTGCTACCTCTTGGGCGGAACAGGTGTGCTTTTGCTATTCGGATGCTGGCTTTGTAGCAGCTGTTCTGTCCATAATTAGGGATTGCTTTGGTACATCTCACTAATTCCTGGATTCATCTGCTGAATACTACTACTACTTATTTCTATAGCGCTACTAGATGTACACAGCGCTGTACACTTGAACATGGAGACAGACCCTGCTCAAGAGAGCTTACAATCTAATTAGGACAAACAGGACAAATAAGAGATAAGGGAATTACTAAGGTGCGGATGATAAAATAAGGGTACTGAACAAGTAAGGGTTAGGAGTTGAAAGCAGCATCAGAAAGATGAATACGCTAAGGAAGGTAAATTATGCCTTACCTGCTGATAATTTTCTTTCCTTTAGTAGAGGCAGATGAATCCAGGATCCCAATGTGAGTCAATGCTTTCTTCCACAATCACCACGTTCTTTACTACAGTGTAGCATATCTCCCCTCTCCTCTTCCTTATAGTGCAGAATGTAAGCTCTCTCCCCTCCCCCTTTGCTCTGTCTGCAAGAAACTGTATGTTTGGCTCTCTCTTTGATTGTTGTAAGTCTATCCTATTTTTAAAGGATTTCTTTTCTTTTGTGGTTTTTTTTGTTTTTGTTTTCTTGTAAATTGCTTCAACCTGCATAGTTTTAGAAGTATAGTAAATTTTCTGAATAAACAAACAGCAGTATAGTAAATTTTCTGAATAAGCATAAACATAATGGCCTGCATGAGCTCCTGCAGTCTTGTGTGTCACAGGGCAGCAACTCCGAGGGGCAGCAGCAGCTGCAGGAAGTACAAGGGCAGAAAACATAGTTGTATAAGTCCATAGCATTCTGTCTTGAGAGCAGCGCTTCTTTCCTGGATTGTAGTTGCAAGCGGTGCTTAATATGATTTGTCTTCCAATGTGCTCCTCGCACCAGAACTGAAACCAAATAACTTCTACACACAGCTGCGACTCAGGGAAGGAACACCGCTCTCAAGACATCAAGACAGAATACTGGGTGACCTGTATTTTCTGCAGCTGTTGCCACTCTTTCAGAATCGCACATCTCCCAGGTCCTTGCAACATGGCATCCCAGTTGAGAATCACTGGTCTAGACATATGAGAATATGGGACGTGGAAGTTTTGTCAGGAAATTATCTGAGAATCAATTAG
Source organism: Microcaecilia unicolor (assembly GCF_901765095.1). Classification (NCBI taxonomy): domain Eukaryota; kingdom Metazoa; phylum Chordata; class Amphibia; order Gymnophiona; family Siphonopidae; genus Microcaecilia; species Microcaecilia unicolor. Next base: position 391,716,064 of record NC_044033.1, on the reverse strand, counting down.
TCACTGTTAACTGATTATGAACTTTTGCCAAATAAGTATATAGACACTGTCCTAAAACTGTCAAAAGCACAGTGGGAGGGAGGCTTTTATGTCATAACCTGCATGGCTGAGATCTGGCCTAAACCTGATTCACACCTTCAAATGTATTATAATTTCACCATTGCCCCTAAGTAGATTGTCTCAAAAATTGAAGGAGGTTTGCAGGTTATTTATGGAAAAAAAAAAAGAGAGAAAGAAACCAATAGATATTCAAGTTTTGGCAAACAATGGGCTGAACTCAACTGTGCTGATTTTAGGTAAACTCATGGGGTGGGTGATGGACAGGGAGTTAAATTAGAACTTGGAGGAAAAAAATAAATTTTCATCCTACTCGGGTTTCTTTCCCAGTCATGGAACAAAAACTTTACTGTTCTGTAGCTTGTCTGTAAGTGCCAAAGAGTCTTGATGAGAATAATAATTTGGTTGTCATGCTTCTCAATCTCTCCTCTGCCTTCAGTACTGTGTAGCTTGTAGTACTTGTATGGATCACCTGTCAACCTTTGGTGTCAGAGCCAGAATACAAGAATAGTTTCTGCATCTTCTGACTCAGAAAGGAGTAGAAAGAAATCATAGAAATCTCAAAGGTGTAGGGTCTAGATTACAGTGTTCCACAGAGTTTTATTCTGTTCCCATTATTAAACGGATCTGTTCAGCTATAAGAATTCTTGATTAATGGCTTTGCATTACCTGGATACTATATGCAGATAAACAGATCACAATAGTAAAATATAGCAGCTTTCTGTATTCTTCACATTAATACAAGATGTCTATAAATGAACCAATTTTGAAAATACAGAAAAGCACATTGTTCTGGGTGAAGAAACCATAAACGGTTTGTTCTCCCCATTCTGTGTTTAGATGGCTACCTATTTTAAGTAAAATCCAGAAACTAAGCCCTGTTTTGTGTTGCACACAGCTCCCCCCCCAATCTCTTTCCATCAGTCCCTTTCAGTGTTTCCTTAGCTTTTCCTTTGATCATAAGTTCTCTCCCATATCCACGCTGCCTGCTCCAAGGGGTTGGTGTACCATACATTTATGAACCTGTAGGTGTGCCTTGGGATTTAAAAAGTTGGGAAACATTTGGACTGAAGTATATTCAAAACACAATTACTTGAGTTCTCACGGGTCTGAGCCTTTGTGGTCATCTTATTCTGATTTTGGAAAGTCTTTATAGGTTGCCAATAGCTTTCAGGATTTCATTTAAGGTTCTCCCAAGTATTTGAGAAAAACATAGTAACATAGTAGATGACGGCAGAAAAAGACCTGCACGGTCCATCCAGATTGCCCAACAAGATAACTCATATGTGCTACTTTTTGTGTATACCTTACCTTGATTTGTATCTGTCTTTTTCAGGGCACAGACCGTATAAGTCTGCCCAGCACTAGCCCCGCCTCCCAACTACCAGCCCCTTGATTTGTATGTCATTTTCAGGGCACAGAGCGTATAAGTCTGCCCAGCACTAGCCCTGACTCCCAACCACCAGCCCCTTGATTTGTATCTGTCTTTTTCAGGGCACAGACCGTATAAGTCTGCCCAGCACTAACCCCGCCTCCCAACCACCAGCCCCGCCTCTGCCATCCAATTTCTGCTAAGCTCCTGAGGATCCCTTCTTTCCGAACAGGATTCCTTTATGTTTATCCCACGCATGTTTGAATTCCGTTACCGTTTTCATCTCTACCACCTCCCGTGGGAGGGCATTCCAAGCATCCACCACTCCCTCCTTGAAAAAAAGTGCTCTTTCATGCCCTTCCTTTTCTAGGGTATGAAGACATGCCAAGTAACATGCATTAGGTTTCTGCCATGCATTTAGCCCCCTTCTCTAGTTCACATTAGGAAGTGTGCTCCTCTCGATTCCCTGCCCCCAAGGTCTGACATCTCTCTCTCTCTCTCTGCCCCCCCCCCCCCCCCGGCTGCCCTCCAAAGTTGCTGTAAGTTATGGGCAACAGCAAGATTGATGAAAAGCTGCCTCCAGTCAACCCAGACCCTTTCTTCTACCATGTCTCACAGCCTCTGATATAGCTTTCTGTTTGCGCCCTGGTGAGATGTGGCAGAGGGAAGGCCCCAGTCTGGCTAAAGGTAGCCTGATTTTAGAACTGCTGTTGACTTATGGCAAGTTTGGAAAGATTTGTGTGGGGAGGGGGTTGGGTGAAAAGAGAGAGGAAGGGATACCAGGATCTGTGAGGGAAGGAGGAAGAGAAAAAGATACTGGATCATGGGATGGGGAGCTGGACAGGAGAAAAGGGAGAGAAAGATGTCTGGCTACAAGGATAGTGGGAGGAAAAAAGGAGAGAGAGAGGGAGGAGATGCTGAGCTACAAGGGTGAAGGGAGGGAGAGGGAGGGCAGATGCTGGGAACAGTGGAACCATGTGGGAGAGGCCATGGGGGTGTTGTCAAGGAGATGAGTGAGAGAAGGATAATGAGGACAGAGGATAGAAATATGTTACTGGGGAACACTTTTAAAATAGAAGGGAATAGGAGGCTGAGGAAGGAGTGATATAGGAAATGGGAGAGCTAGTACATGAGAGAAGGAGATTGAAAGTTGATAGGTGAAAATTAAAAGGAGATGGAGGACTGGAGGATAAGAGTGTGAACTTTGAGCATATGGAAGCTAAAAAGAAAGGGGAAAGAGGAAAACATTTCTTCACTCAACGTGTAATTAAACTCTGGAATTTGTTGTCAAAGAATGTGGTAAAAGTAGTTAGTTTAGCAGGGTTTAAAGAAGCTTTGGATAATTTTCTAAAAGAAAAGTCCAAACGACATTATTAAGATGGACTGGAGAAAATCTACTGCTTTTTTTTCTAGGATAAGCAGCATGAAATCTGTTTTACTCTTGGTATACTGTTGTGTACTTATGACCTGAATTGGCCACTGTTACAGGATTCTGGACATGATGGACTTTTTGTTTGTCCCAGTATGGCAATGCTTATGTTCTTATGTGTTATATTGGTGAAACAAACTCATACTTTAATGCATTTAGAATTGAATTTTTGAACAGCACAATCTGAAAAATGTACAAGTAATTATGGCACTTTTATATCATTTTGGTTATTTGGTGCACAATTCCCGTCTGCAGGTACCAACTAAACAGGTCAAAGATCAGGATAAGGACCAAAACAATACTGCCCTTGGAATGTAGAAGCAAAGAGGACACCTTTGATAATTTCCTAAAAGTACAGTGGTCATACCGATTCCCAATTTTACCTGTTGCTGAAGTAAGACAGAGAATTTAAGGAGCATAACTACACCAGCAGTTCCCAAACTGTGGATCATGACTCAAAGGGGGTTACAAGATTCATATCCGAGGTCACAACCATTCTAGAAAAATAGAAAAATGCAGGCAGATAAAGATCATAAGGCCTATCCAGTCTGCGCATCCATGTTATCTACTCTCCCTATCACTTCCTTAGAGATCCTATATACATGTTTCAAGCTCTCTTGAATTCAAATACTGTTTTCGTCTCTACTACTTCCACCGGGAAACTGTTCCACAAATTCACCACTCTTTCCATGAAGAAGTATTTCCTCGGGTTACTTCTGAGTCTAGCCCCATTTAAAATTCTATGCCCTCTCATTCCAGAGCTTCTTTTCAATTGAAATACACTCACCTCCTGTGCATTTATCTCCCCTCTTCCGCCTTTCTTCCAAAGTATACACATTAAGATCTTTTAGTCTGTCCCCATACACTTATGACAAAGACCTATGACCATTTTAGTAGCCAACCTCTGGACCGACTTCATCCTATTTATATCTTTAATAGAAACATAGAAAAACGCAGGCAGATAACGACCAGCAACAGCAGAAAGATCAGGATAGTGACATTCAACCCATGCAGGTTGATGGTGTTATAACCGCATAGGCTCCTCAAGAGGTAGGGACTAGCCTGGCAGCAGAAAATAAGCAACACAAAATTTCATTGACAGTTAAGGAAGTAAGGGGCGGGATCACATGGAATTCTTTAATGTTAAAAATGGGTCACCATGAAATAACAGTCTGGGAAATTTTGGTCCGGAAGATGCCTAATACCTTAGAAGATGGTCCAAATATCCAGGTGTCCAATGTTAAAAATCAGATATAGGATCATGATTTACCTCAAAACTCAACAGGGAGCCAGTATAAAATACAATAGAGGATAAATATAACCCCCAGGGATGAAGACCTAATAGCACCCATGCAGCAGCATTCTGTATTACCTGCAATTTTGCCATATGCTTTACAGCAAATTAGCCACAAGGAAACTGCAACAATTTTGTCTACCAGTGACTGGGGAAAGAGTTGCTAATCTACTTTTTCTAAATATAAATCTCAAATGATGCAACAGAAAATAAAACTAAGATTTAGTAGCAACTGCTCAATCAGGAATTATGGCTAGCTCACAATCCATTAGCACTCCCAAAATATGAGCCTGTTTAGTTTGTTGAAGAAACTTTCCTGCAGAAATTAAAGATGGATATTTGACTTTCTGCTCCAAAAGAACGTCTTTTCTGTGATTAAGTATCAATTTACTCTGTGCCATTCAGGACGTAGCCTTAGAGATACAATTATTCATCTTACTCAAGGCCTTCTCTCTAGTGCCCAGTTCAGAAAACAAATGTTTTATCAGCATGCATTTGGATCTGAACCCTTAAGATGGGAAAATTAGGTTCTTACCATGATAATTTTCTTTCCTTTAGTCATAGCAGATGAAGCCATTACATATGGGTTGTGTCCATCAACCAGCAGGGGGAGATAGAGAGCACTCAACTTTTCACAGTGCCTCATGGCCAGCTAGCTCCACTGCCTCTTCAGTATTCTCTATCTCCCCAAGCAGGGTGGCTGCAGCTTCTTCGAGCTCCATCAAAAAATCTGCCTGGGGGTGGCTCCTGGCTTGCCAGTTGTTAGCCGAGGTGTTAGAGGCTATAGCAGCTTCACTTTGAAGGCACATAGGTCAGCCCTTTCCCTGCCTTACCCATACCCCCGTGGATGTGGACATATTAGCTTGCTTTTCCCTGTCCTTTCCCACTCAGTGGATGCAGGCACATTGGTTCGCCTTTCCATGCCTTTCCCACTTATCTGAGCCTCCGGAGTGATTTTATTTACCTCTTTTGCCTCTGCTTTTCTCACAGCGTTAAAAAAAAAAATAATAATAATAATTAAAGTCGCGCTTTAGCGCACCGATCTTGGAAAAGAGGTTTTTTGCTTGAGATTCTTCTGCAGGACTGGAGCTGTGATACTCGGTCTAGTGAGGTAAGAGTGTTTTCTGACTCCTCCGGGGTGGGCCCGTGATCGGGACGTTTTTGGCGCGAACCGCCATTTTTAAATATTATCGCCGTTTTCGGCAATGGCTGCGGAGACTGTAAAGCGCTGTTCTAAATGTGGCAAGCACAAATCAGCAGCGGGGCTCTGTAATTCGTGCTGTACAGACGGTAGAGCCAGCCCGAGCATGGCGAGCGGCGATCTTTCTCGCTCTGAGCTGGCAGTGGACGCCATTTTGGATTTTCCACATGGCGCAGCCTCCGTTGCGACGGAGAGCCCTGAATCCGGGAGGGGGGGTCCTGTGAGTGAGGCTAATAATAGAGCTGATAGCCCTGGGCAGGATCCGGGCGGTCAGGGAGCGGTTTTCTCCCCTGATTTTGTTTTAATGCTGCATAGGGCGTACATACTTAAAAGTGCTCTTCCACAGGGATCTTCGGACCCTCTGCCTTTCCCCCCGGTGGATCCTGGCCTTTTGGAGTTGGCTTTGCCTGTTTCTTATCCTCCTGATAAACGCAGAAGGGCTAATTCCCCTTCTGAGTGTGGCACACACACCCCCCCCCCCCCCCCCCCGTGGTCGGGCTATGAGGATTCTGAGGGGTCTGGCAGAACTTCTTGGGCTGAGGAGCCAGAGTCGGGTGCAGAATTGCCACAGGAGCTTGATGATCCGTCTGCAGTGAGGATTTTCCACCGCGAGGAGCTGCCAGCGCTTATTTCAGATGCCTTACAAGCCCTCTCGATTGAAGATCCTGGGAGTGGCACAGCCTCCTCTGTTAATCCAAGGATGGCTAGTACCAGAAAGCCTGCTCGAGCCTTTCCTTTGCATGACTTCATCCAAGAGCTTATTTCGGCTCAATGGGCTGACCCCGAGGGACCTTTGAAGGTTGCCAGGGCTATGGGGCAATTATACCCTCTGAGTGAGGAACATTTGGCTCGCTTGCAACAAGTGGATGCCCTGGTCACGGCTGTGACAAAGAGAACTACCCTCCCTGTTGAAGGAGGTGTTGCCCTGAAGGACATTCAAGACCGCAGGCTTGATTCAGCTCTGAAGCGGTCCTCTGATTTGGCAGGTCTCACTGTTCGGGCGTCTGCTTGCAGTTGTTATGCTGCTAGAGCCTGCTTGGCTTGGTTACAGCAGGCAGTGGAACAGCCAGGTGATGGAGCGGAGACCTTATCTGAAGTGGCTCCGCGGATGGAGTCGGCCTTGTCCTTTTTGGCTGATGCCCTTTATGATATGGTCAGAGCTTTGGCTAAACAAATGGCTGTAGCAGTGGCGGCTCGCCGCACTCTTTGGCTACGACATTGGGCGGCGGACATGACCTCTAAGCAAAGGTTGGTGAAGTTGCCCTTTCAAGGCCTTCTCCTGTTTGGTGAGGAGCTGGAAAACATTGTTAAAGGCCTGGGGGATTCCAAACCTCAGCGCTTGCCCGAAGATAGGCCGAAGCCTTCCTCTAAGGGTCAAGCGGTCCGCTCCTCTTACAGACCTCGCTTCCGTGAAGCTAGAAGGTACCGCCCAGGGCGTGCTGCTGGCTTCACTTCTCGTGCCCGCTTTCAGCAGAGAAACTCCTTTCACTCGGACAAACGTTCCGCAGCTGCCGGTTCAAGGCCTGGATTTCAGGGGCGACCCTCTCAATGATGGTGTGCCGGCCCCCTCCTCGTTTCCTGTCATCGGAGGAAGACTTTCCCTCTTTTTCGAGGAGTGGACTAAAATCTACGCAGATCAGTGGGTCTTGGACCTGATCAGAGACAGATACCGAATAGAATTCGATGCCCCGGTGAGAGACGTGTTTGTGGAGTCCCGATGCGGTTCTGCCGCCAAACGGGCGGCGGTAGAGGAGACTTTGCACAGTCTGTGCCAGATAGGGGCTGTGACCCCGGTGCCTCCCACCAAACAAGGTCTAGGCCGCTACTTCATTTACTTTGTGGTGCCACGAAAAGGCGGGTCTTTTTGCCCGATCCTGGACTTAAAAGAGCTAAACAAGTCCTTAAGAGTGCGGCATTTTCACATGGAAACCCTGCGCTCCGTTTCTCACGTCTCTGGACCTGAAAGAAACTTACTTGCACATACCAATTTGGCCCCCGCACCAGAAGTTTCTGCGGTTTGCAGTGTTGGGAAAACATTTCCAGTTTCGGGCCTTGCCTTTTGGCCTCGCCACAGCTCCCCGAACCTTCTCCAAGGTAATGGTGGTAGTAGCTGCCTTTCTCAGGCGAGAGGGTATCCGGGTTCACCCATACCTAGACGACTGGCTCATCAGAGCAGACTCAGAAAAAGAGAGTCATCTAGCTACAGCCAGAGTGGTTTCAGTCCTTCAATCTCTGGGCTGGGTCATCAATATGGCCAAAAGTTACCTGACCCCCTCGCAATCTCTAGAATATTTGGGGGCCAGGTTCGACACAGCCTCGGGCTATGTGTTTCTTCCTGAGCAAAGGCGGAGCAAGCCTCAGAATCAGGCCTGTCTGCTCCTGAGGATGCCCCGCCCGCGAGCTTGGGACATTGTCCAGCTGTTGGGATCGATGACGGCCACCTTGGAAGTGGTGCCATGGGCGAGAGCGCACCTGAGACCTCTACAGTATTCTCTACTTCAACGATGGTCTCCAGTATCTCAGGATTATCAGTGCAGACTTTCTTGGCTCCCTGCGGCCCGCCTCAGTATGGAGTGGTGGCTCTCGGACAGCATGTTGCGGCGGGGAATGCCGCTGGCGCTCCCCGATTGATGCCTAGTGGTGACAGATGCCAGCCTGGGGAAGCATGCCCAGGGTCTGTGGACGCCCGACGAGTCGGAGTGGTCTATCAACTGCCTGGAGTTGAAAGCGGTGTTTGTGGCTCTTCTGGCCTTTCAAGTGACCCTGGAAGGATTGGCTGTCCGAGTGATGTCGGACAACACGACAGCAGTGGCCTACATAAATCGACAAGGTGGCACTCAGTGCAGTGCTCTAGCCGCGCAGGCCGAACAAATTTGCCACTGGGCCGAGCTACATCTACAGTCCCTGTCAGCAGCTCACATTGCAGATCAGAGCAACGTGCAAGCCGACTTCTAAGCAGGCATCAGATCGATCCAGCGGAGTGGGAACAGGCAGACGATGTATTCCTGCAGATATGTGCCAAATGGGGCAAGCCAGTGATGGATCTTATGGCGACCAGTTCCAATGCCAAAGTCCCGTGCTTCTTCAGCAGACGGAGGGATCCTCGCTCTGCTGGGTTGGATGCCTTGGCTCAACCCTGGCCCCTGGGCTTGCTGTATGTCTTCCTTCCGTGGCCCTTGATAGGGCGAGTGCACCTGCGGATTCGGCTGCATCCAGGAGAAGTGGTGCTCATCGCCCCGGATTGGCCCAGGAGGCCTTGGTATGCGGACCTCCGACATGCTGTTGGAGGCTCCCTTTCCGTTACCTCTGGTTCCGCACCTGTTGTCACAGGGTCCGATGGCCATGGAGGACGCCTGCCACTTTGGTCTTATGGCATGGCGATTGAGAGGGCGCAATTGAGAGATAAAGGCTACTCAAATAAGGTAATTTCCACTCTCCTGCAGGCCCGTAAGAGCTCCACTTCTGTGGCTTATGCCAGGATTTGGTGCCAGTTTGAAGTCTGGTGTGTTTCAAGAGCGCTTTCTCCGTTGCGGGCTCCTGTCTCGCCGATTCTGGACTTTTTGCAGGATGGTGTACACAAAGGCATGGCCTATAATTCCCTGCGGGTGCAAGTGGCAGCATTGGCCTCCCTGCGTGGCAAGGTTGAAGGCGTGTCCTTAGCTGCTCATCCAGATGTGGCACGGTTTCTTAGAGGGGTGCTTTGGCTCCGTCCTCCCGTGTGGGCACCTTGTCCAGCTTGGAACCTGGGGTTAGTATTGAAGGCCCTTCAGAGGGCTCCCTTTGAACCGCTTCGGCGTGCTTCAGAGAAAGATTTGACACTGAAGGCCGTCTTTTTAGTGGCCATTACCTCGGCGAGACAGGTGTCAGAGCTCCAGGCGCTGTCCTGTAGAGACCCTTTTCTGCAATTCTCAGAGTCGGGGTCACGGTTCGGACCGTGCCTTCCTTCATGCCTAAGGTGGTTTCAGCGTTTCACCTAAACCAGCCTGTTTTTCTTCCCTCCTTTGTTGAGGAGGAGTTTCCAGATTCATTTGGGCAGTTGCACCTTTTGGATGTGCGCAGGACTCTGTTGCAGTATCTGCGAATTACAAATTCTTTCAGGACCTCTGATCATCTTTTTGTGCTGTTTGCAGGTCCTCGCAGAGGGTCTTCAGCGTCTAAAGCCACTATTGCCCGTTGGCTCAAAGAAGCTATCTCTTCAGCATATCTGCTGTCTGGCCGGGCTCTGCCTGAAGCCTTTAAGGCACATTCCACAAGAGCGATTTCCTCTTCCTGGGCGGAAACTGGAGCACTCTCTCTTCATGAGATTTGCAGTGCTACAACATGGGCTTTTAAGCTCTCTTTCGCCTGACATTACAGGCTGCATGTGGCTGCCAGGAGGGATGTGCGTTTTGGAGCACAGGTGCTAGTGCATGGTGTGGCTTGTTCCCACCCTGTTTAGGGATTGCTTTGTTACATCCCATACGTAATGGCTTCATCTGCTTGATGACAAGGAAGGGAAAATTAGGTTCTTACCATGATAATTTTCTTTCCTTTAGTCATAGCAGATGAAGCCATGAGCCCTCCCTGTATGATTGTCTGTATTGCAGTGATTCTGATTTTAGGTGCTGTTCTTGCTTCCTGAAGTTATATTCCTTCCTTGGGGAGTCGGAAAACAATCTTCAGGATTCTTGTTACAGTTATAGGAGGATGAGTTCATTCCCTCCAGTTCATGTTTTGGGAGGACGAGTTTATTCCCTCCAGGAGGATGCAAGTATTCCTTCCCTCCGTTTATACAAAGTGGAGGACGAGTTTATTCCCTCCAGGAGGATGAGTTCATTCCCTCCTTTTTTGAGTTTATGCCCTTGTTAAGGGGCCATCATTCGCTGTGAAGAAAGTTCATGTTATTCCCATTTCGGTTTGCCATACTGCTTTGGAAGCTTCAAATACTGAAGAGGCAGTGGAGCTAGCTGGCCATGAGGCACTGTGAAAAGTTGAGTGCTCTCTATCTCCCCCTGCTGCTTGATGACAAGGAACAAATATCATCAACCAATCTTACAGAGAGACTAAAAAGACTAGATCAATGGTCCTGAGGAACTCCACAAGAAGAACTTGGACACAAAAAATTGGCTTGAAAAGATCACGTAAGGGCTGATTTTCAAAGCACTTAGACTTACAAAGTTCCATAGGTTACTATATAACTTTGTAAGTCTAAGTGCTTTGAAGATGTGCCTCTTAGTGAAACAACCTAAAAGAAAACCAGTATCTCTAACACTATACATCCATATAAGTCACTAACAACTCTGTGGTTGATAGCATAAAAAGGACCCATTAAGGTCCAGAAGCACCATCATCAGGTCTCCACTCTTACCCAAGCAGCATAACACATAAGATTACAAAGCTTCTATACTATAATGTGACCAGAATCTCCTTGTGATAGCAGGCTACACATTAGACTAAAATGGAAGACAAGATCACCATCTGTGCTCCTCTCTCTTTTAACCATATTTTTTGTTAAGCTGCTTTATGTCAAAAGTGGTAGTTATCACTGATGCCTATGCAGATAGGGTGATGATTAGCTTTTCAGTAGCCTTTACACTAACTAGTGTTTCCAAAACTGGGAGTCACAATCCCATGCAATATTTGAGTCATGACCTGGGTGGGTTGTACGCAGACATGTCATTACAGTAACACACCATAGAGGGGTGCAGGTGTTGAGGCTCAAATATGCTTGGTAAGCACTACTTTAGTGTGTCTCAGATTTGGCTTCCTGACAGGCTGTATGACCTAAATGGACAGCAGGTCTGACTTGACAGGTTCCTTGGTCCCATATAGGAGGCAGTTGCCATTAGTAGCTTCCTTTCTCTCTTCATTGTGGCCTCTGGAGCGCTTGGGCGCCTGGTTTCCATTCTATGACTGCAGGACTACACATTGTTACTATAACTCTATTGGGTACTGGATACACTAATTCTCATTGGCTGTCACTAGTCCCCAATTTCAGCCAAGTTAGTTATATCCTATATGTGCTAAAATTAATTTTAACATTTTAAATGATTTATGATAAAGGACAGAGTACATTTCGCAAGAAATTAACAGGTTTGAGCTATAAAACTGTTCACCAACCTAAGGATATGCTATTTCTGTTTATTTTTATTAGGGCTGCACTTTAATTAAAAACTTTAATCTTGTTTGGGCAAGTCACTTAACCCTCCATTGCTCCATGTAAGCCACATTGAGCCTGCCATGAGTGGGAAAGTGCGGGGTACAAATGTAACAAAATAAAATAAATTAATTGCACAATTAAAGATATTGTATTTTTTATTTCCCCACTGCAATTCCTTGTAACTCTGGGCAAATCACTTGGTTGCCCTTAGTACATAATATGTAAGTTGCTTTTATTGTACCCACAGAAAGGAAGTATATCAAATCCCACCCCCTTCCCTAAAGGACTGAATCCCCCCACCCCATCTCCAACATCTCCCTCTTTACCTTCCTTTCCTCCTTCACCAAGGTACAATGTCTCTCTTTCTTTCCTGAGGACCACTATACTCTGCTCACGCTTCCCTTCCTTCCTTCCTTCCGCCCTCCCTCCCTCCCATTGTCCAGCACCTCTGTTCCTCCTCCTCCACCCCCATGAGCAGCAACACAAATTTGGTGGTGAACAGCACCAAGCTCTTCTCGTGGCTGCTGGAGCTCATTGCCTTGGCCATAACTTCCATCAGTGGACCTTCCAGTTCTGCTTATGGGTCTGCAGTTCACTCTACTCCTTCCACCCCCACCCCCCGGGGTTCGGCATTGTCCTTCCTTCTCAACACCCTCCCCATCCACCCTTGAAGGTGGTCTTCTGTTGGCTCCCGACAGTGGCAGTGTTGCATATATGCTGCCTGCAGCCTGCTCCAAAACCTTCCCTCTGCCTGTCCTACCTCCTCCAAAATCACTTCCTGTTTCTGCATGAATAGGATGGTCAAGAGACAAAGCTTTGGAGCAGGCTGCAGGCAGCGCATATGTAATGCTGCTGCTGCTGCCAGGAACCAACAGACCACCATTAAGGTAGACCAGTGTGGGTGAGGTAGAAAGATGGTGGATCACGCCAAGGATCAGGGTTGAGAGTGCAAAAGAGCAGAAGAGATGTCTGGAGGAGTCAGGAGATACTGCAACATGATTAATTTTTAAAAATTGTGATTAATAATTAATGCGTTAATCACCGAGTTAACTGTGATTAACTTGCAGTCCTAATTTTTACTGGTAACCACTCTGTCAATGAAGAACAGTATAGCAAGTGTGGGAATGCATTTACTTCACGTTCCATAATATAGAGTTAGTGACTTCTGTACGGAGTATATTTTAAAAATAGAAAAAGACAAAAAAAGACATTGACAATGTAACAAGCTACTGATGAATCTTAATAGTGTAGCTTTTATTAAAGAATGAACTAAGTGTGCATTTCAATTATTGTATATCATTTCAGCTATAGAAATGATAAGTAGTAGTAGTAGTAGATAAACATGAACATCACATTTCTCCATGCAGGCCACCAGCAATACATTTCAGGTATTTGAACTATAGGTTACACTGTTCCAAAGGTATTCTTTACACTTAAAGCAAAAATAACCAAAGTCTCAACATGAGAAAGGGATGGGAAAAGAAAAGAACTGTCGGTCTCTACTCACTAAAGAGTGCCTAAAATTATAGCGGACTGATTGTAAATGAGCTGAGGAAATATATCAGAATGATAATAGGATGTTACTTTGCTGTACAAAAAAAATCCCAAACCTGTTCTGTCCTGTGGGAATAGCATATAGTCAGAAACTACATCTCAGTTGAAATATCACAGTTATTTCCCTACGGCCAGAGAAACATTTTCTTGAAATTTAATGTGGTTATACTTCAGAAAATGCTTGCCACATCAGAAGGCAGTCTTGGATAATTTACACCACATCAGGGAATGCTCAACATTTCACTGTGGATTGCTAGCAAAACACTCCACCAGCATGCACATATAAGCATCCAACTCTGTAAATTAGGTGAGCAGAAGGGAACAGTCATATAATCTTAGTTCAATTAACCTTCTTTGAAATAATCATTAAAACTGGTCTTGATCATCCCTAAGAATGTGACAAAAAAATAAATCACAGAAGTCCCAGAGAAATAGGCTTAGAGGAACAGCAGCAGCTTAAGACACTTCATATTTACTGTCCAATTTGCTGATTCAAATCAGTGAAACAAAAACATAGAAAGTGACCATAAACAAACACTATATGGCCTATCCTGTCAGTCTATTCAGGCCAACTACTAAGTTCTGTGTACTTCAAAATCTAAAACTCTTTCTGATTTGCGATACTTTAAAGTTGAACCTGAACTTAAATCTTCTCTGACACAGTCTACCAACATCACTAGTCCAATAACTTTAAAGCCCTCTCCAGTCCACCTCCACTCTTTCTATATGTCACCAAGAGTTAGGGGGCCCTCAGAATTGGAAACCATATTCCAGAGGAGGTCTCACCACCAACCTGTATAGAATCATAATGACTTCCTTTTTTTTGTTTTTTACTGTAATGCTTCTTCCTTCGCATCCTACCATTCCCTTGTCTCCTACCATATCACATGCTTTGCTACCTCACTCCCATTGTATACTGCTTCCTCAGATTTATACAACCCAAAACGTATGATCTTGCACTTGTATTGGCACTTATCTTAACTGCCAAACTCACAACCTACTTCTTGACCTTTCACAGATCAATCTTCATTCCATCTATTCCATTAGAGTCCTTCACTCTACTACAGATCTTAGTGTCAACTACAAAAATGGCTTTTAACTATGCAGCAGGCTGGCATTTTCTCTTCTTTCCACTTTTGCAAATACATAGAATGCATCTGGACTGGGCTTCCAAGATGGTATTTTTGAATAAAGTCCACGCCCAATTTAGTGTCCTAACCTTTGCAGTATATCATGTATTGGTTAAAAGCAGTCTTCAATGCAGAAACATGGCTGGTTTGGGGCTTTCGGTTATGTAATTTTAATTCCATTGTGGTTAAAAGCAGTCTTCTGTGCAGAAATATGGTCGTTTCGGGTTTTCAGAATGTAATTTTAATCCTGTTGTGGAGAATAAATTTTGTTTCTGGCCAATTTTCATCAATCTGCTGTTTTGTTGCCTATCGTTGATCTTGTGGATCGCCTGTGTTTTTCCTTGGACCCAAGTGCCAGCGTTGTTTTCAGGCACAATAGTGACCCAGAATTGTTGAACCCTGCTATAGGCAACTAGGATTTTAGACTGATAAAGCAATATTTTTAGCTTTTCTAATCAGATAGCTACCACACAGTTATTGGCAGCCGGCCAGTCAAAATCAACACTTTTGACTGGTTAAGCCTTATTTGGTTTCAGAAGCATCTTAAAGACACACAGAGCTCCATGTAGCTACCTTGATAGAGTACTTTAGAGTTAAATATGCCCATCAAGATGTAAGGATCCTTATGGAAAATTGCCTGTATACAGATAATCTGGAATTTTTGGAGCAATGGAAGATCCGTAACAAAAGTTTTTTTAGATTTGACACCACTAACAAATCTGCCATGGAGATTCGCTCTAAAGTTGATCAGAAGTTAACAGAATTGTTTAATGTTCAACCTCCTGATTTCAGGAAACAAATGGAATTCTTCAGAGTTTAATTTATTTATTTCAAATTTCTATTCCGCATAGTCCTGCATTCTTGGAGGATTACAAAGTTAAATATAAAGCAATAAAATACATCACAAACCTCAGATCAAAAACAAAACAAACCATAAATAACTAAAATTGTTCCCATAACCATGTACTTGCCCTTCCACCTCACAAACCTGTGAAACCTCCCACCTCCTCAAATGCTTTTGAAAATAAAAATGCTTTTAACTACTTTCTAAAAGCTAAAGCAATGTTTCAGCTTTGCGCATTTCCATTTGCAAGGTATTTCAGAGCTTAGGCCCCACAATTTGAAAAGTCATAGAGCTTGAAGATCTACTAAGTTAACAGATTGAAAACGTGGAACATCAAGCAAACATTTATTCTCAGACCTTAATGAACGAGTAGGCCTGTACTTTGTTAGAATCTGATGGCAGCCAAAGGGAAGCTGCACTACTCAATGCTTTAAAAATAAAGGCGAGTACCTTAAATTCAATCCTAAACACAATTGGTAACCAGTGCGGTGCTAAAGTAGTTGTAATATGCTCCCTAATTGATTTACCTACAAGCACCCGCACCACTGCATTTTGAGCGAACTGAAGCACCCACAACATATATCCAGGCAAGCCATAAATCAAAATATGGAAAAACCACATCTTGCAAAGCTCACTGAAAATTCCCAGATAAAAGCAACCACAGCCTACATAATAATCTTAATTTGAAAAACACTGCCTTACAGTCAATATGACTCTTCATGGACAGTGCAGTGTCCAACCCCCCAGATACATAATTTCTTTCAAAACAGAAATCATACAGCCATCAACCTGAAAATTCAAAGGACAGTTTGTCACCCCCAGCCTTGACAGTAACAAAACTTTGTGCTTTACCCATATTTAATTGCAATCTATTTGCTATCATTCATTTCTGAATCAATCTGACAAAAAAAAAATGTTGAACTGTAGCTCTTGTTTTGTCTTCTAGTGAACCAACCAGCTTTGTAGTACCACATCTATTACCCCATCACAATAATGATCACCTGTCTTTCTTTCAAGAGAGAAAAAAAAGTTTTGATAATTAAACTCATCATGAATCCTACAAATATGAAGGTTAACGTGCATGCTGATAGTTCCCTGAGTTTGTGTGGCTGTTAGGACCAAATGCTTTCCTTTGATTGCAGCTAGAAGTGACACTGAAGACTGTGTGACAGTACTTATAGTTGTGTTTTTACAAGCGTATTCCCCGCATGAGCTGGACTGGAATTCTTCTAGTGGTGGAAGCAGCATCCAGAGGATTT
This sequence comes from Microcaecilia unicolor, assembly GCF_901765095.1. Taxonomy (NCBI): domain Eukaryota; kingdom Metazoa; phylum Chordata; class Amphibia; order Gymnophiona; family Siphonopidae; genus Microcaecilia; species Microcaecilia unicolor. The sequence continues at coordinate 391,699,785 of NC_044033.1, read as the reverse complement.
GAGATTGTTAAGATTTAGTGAAGAGTTTTTGGTGAATCTTCAGCTTGGAGACTGGTTCATCAGGATTTTGTATAGACAGACTGCTTTTTTTTTTTACCGCTTATGAATTTAATGGACAGTGACTTTTTTCTTGAGGTATTTGAAGAATCCGCACCAGCCAGTGAGTTTTGTGCTTTCACAAGGGTGTGACATTTTTTCTGGAACAAGTGTATTCAAAGAACAAGTGCACTCACAGCAAATGATTTATCATCAGTTAAAAAGTGAAAACTTTTCTTTTTTTGGAAAATAGTTACAGGTGTTGGTACTATGATTTTCATCTAAGAACCATCTTGTTCCAGGTTTTATTGTTGTGATATTAGCTTTATTAATAATTGTATTGGAACTTGTACGATAGTTGGTGTTAATCAACAAAAAATAGTTTAATGAATATGAATGAGTGATTTGCATATAACTGCCTCCATTGTATGCAAACCTCTTTCATGCATAGTCATTGTGGATATCCTGAAAACCTGACTGGCAAGGGGGTAAACTCCAGGACCAAATTGGGAAACACTGTCCTAATTGACTGCTTAATCTTGCCTATTGGGTGGGCTGGCCCTGGGCTTCAGACTATTCCACGTAGGCTGAAGCTCTTTTGCAAGGTAAAATACGTAAGACCGATAAACCTTGTGAACATAAGGATCTTAAATGTTATTCTATAATTGATGGGCAACCAATTCTCCTCACAAAGCAGTCGAGTTACATGATCAGATTTCCTAGAGTTTGTAATCATTTGACGGCCATACTTTGTACTATTTGTAGTCTTCTAATCATAGTAACATAGTAAATGACGGCAGATAAAAACCCGAATGATCCAGCCGGTCTGCCCAACAAGATAAACTCATTTTACATGGTATGTGTTACTTTATATGTATACCTGAGTTTGATTTGTCCTTGCCTTTCTCAGGGCACAGACCGTAGAAGTCTGCCCAGTACTATCCTTGTACTAAGTTCTGAAGCTAACATCGAAGACCCTTAAAATTTACACTCCAGCCCATCCCTATCTATTCAGTCACAATCAGGGCATAGACCGTAGAAGTCTGCCCAGCTCCCGTTAAATCTCAGAGATTTGGGTACCACTGAGCAGAGCAGTCTTGCGGGTCACTGGAAACCACATTACTTTATTCAGTTAATATACTGAAGAACGGAGCTCACCTGGTAACAATACTGTGCTCTGTCATATGGTGGATATAGGTGTGGTTCAGTTTCCAGGTTGACTTTCAAGGAGGGGGTGGAAATATGAAGGGGTAAGAGAAGGGGATCCCAGTCATTGCACAACACTATCTAGTGGCTGAATTTAGGACACGATTGCAGGACTCCAGAAGGCAACCTGGTGCATGACTCCCAGCTGAGACTTATTGCTTCAATAACTGAGCTAAGTGAACGGGGGGGGGGGGGGGGCTATATCGTCACCTGAAAGCAAAAGTCTTCTCACCCTAATTCTATATGGCATTCAAAATATTGCAAGCGCAAATTTGGGTGCACACTCAACTTGCATGTCCCATTTAATTGATAAACAAGTTAACACTGATAATGGGGCACTAATAATAATCCGCGCTAACTGGCATTAATTTAAATGTGCACACACATCCTCAGGCGCTGGAATCTGCGTGTAAATTTTATGCTTGGATCTGAAAAGGGGGACACGACCTTGGGAGGGGCATGGGCAGATCAGGGGCATTCCTGGAATTTGCCCTCAGTGTTACAGAATAAGGCAGATCCACACCTAATTTAGGCATGAGATTTCAGTAGGTATAAAGCCTCATGCTCAAAATTGACTACAGAACCCGGCACCACATGCTATTCTATAAACAGCACCATTTATAGAATAGTGCTTAGTGCTAATTTTTTTTTAAATCTGTGCCATATATAGAATTTAGTCCTATCTGTGCAATTTTTGCATGAAATAAAACATGCTTCAGTACAAACTGTTGTAACTTTCTAAAGCCCACATCTCAAGTACAAAAATAAAATTTGATACACTGTTGGTAAATTTATAATAAGCATATGAAACGTCACTTCTAATTTTCTCTGTTTCGCATCAAGCGCACATACACTTTCGCTTTCAAATGACAACATAAAACGGTAAAGTGGAATGCTCAATGTAGTTTGAACATATGCTCATGGTGCCATAACCCAAAGGTCAATTCCAATTCCCCTGGAGTCCAAAAGAGGAAGAGTACTGCTGGTACTTTTTCCTCCCCCACCCTCACCACCCAAAAAAAGGACAAAAATTAAGATTTTGTATTTTATTTATGAAGAGAAATTAGTATTTAATTTATCCAAGATGATAGATGCAAGTAGGTTGCCCAATTTATTTTGTCTATTTTTAGCTTACATTTGGAGAAGAGGAAAGACAAAGATGTCAAAGCTAACCAGTGAAGGGTCCAATAGATTCCACTGGTGTTCTTCCATGCCCTACCCAGACGGCTTGGGTAGCAGAGCCCTTAGGAGAGCGCTGCAGGGGAAAGTTTGCTGGCAGACTCCACAAGCCAGTGGAGCTTGAGCTTGGAGCAATGGACTCTCCTGACTGGGCCTGCCTATCTTGAAGTGTAACATACCTTCAGGACCAGCGATGATGGATTACATGATATACTTGGCCCCTGGATGGGAGAGAGACGCTGGCAAGAGTGTAGATGGTGAAGTCCCCAAAAGTGGGGAGGGAGAGGACACCATGACATATACAAAGTCATTGAGGTCGGTTTCTCCAAAATATCGTTTCCCGAGACTTCAGAAATACAAGGTATTTGTAGATTTGTTTCAGCTGGCTTTAAGTTCAAAAGGTTTTTAAGCTGTCACAGGTCTTCCAATAAATCATCTCTCTCTTCCAATCTGTTGAAAATTCTGCTGCATGACTTACCTTCTGCCAGTGTCACTACACTCACATAATTCCTTTCTTCAAGTCACTTCACTGACTCTCCATCTGTTTCTATATACAGTTCAAATTTCTGTTACTGACTTACAAGTTCAGTCATTCTGCAGCTCCTTGGTATTTCTCCTCTCTTATCTCTCCCTACACCCTTCCTGGGGGAACTCCATTCATCTGGTAAGTTACTTATCTGTATCCTTCTCCTCCACTGCCAATTCTATTTCTTTTATCTTGCTGAACTATATGCCTGGAACATAGACATCCTGAGTCAGAACATTTTGCTCTGGTCTTCCCCTACTCATATCTAGGCTAAGAGACCACCTTTTTGAGGCTACTTTCAACTCTTAAACCCCTATTAACCTGTTCAATACTCATAATACATTCTTTTTCGTTGCCCCACATTTCTGGAATTCTATGCAGCTAATTATTTGTAGTGTATGTAATTTAAAATAATTTAAAACGTTTCTAAAGACTTGGTTATTTCAAAAGCCATACGCCAGTGAATGAGACAGCTCCGTCGGGTGCTGACACTTGGAAGACAGTAGATTTAATAATGTATTGAAGATAGATACAGTTTTATGTAATATTATTGTGTGTGTGATTTTCTTTCCTATTATTTATTGTATTTCTTTTCCTATGCTTCCTATTTTTATATGTAAACCACTGAAATGTGTTTGTCAGCTTCAGTGGTGCATCGAAATTTAAATAAATGTTTTAATCATTCCCACAATAAATAGCTCCCTAATCCCTTATTTGTCCTGTTTGTGTTTAATAGATTGTAAGCTCTGTCAAGCAGGGATTGTCTTACATGTTTTGTGTACAGTGCTGTGTACAACTAGTAGCACTATAAAAATACAAATTAGTAGTAGTTTTAATTTGGAAGATATATGGGAAGCAATTGTTGGCCTGGCTAAATCCATATCAAAATCAAAACGATCAGGTCTTACTAGTTTTCTTTAGTAAGACTAAAGAACTAGAAGTTAAGGGATCCTTTTAACAAACTGCCTTAACGTGCTCTTACATGGGTCATTCCCACATGTTAAAAACATTTTTACCACAGATGTAAAATGGCAGCATTTTCTATTTTTTCTATTAATGGCCATGTGCTAATTTTCCCATTAGCGCGTGAGCCCCTACTGCTACATATTTTGTAGGCAGTAAGGGCTTAGGCGCTAAATCGGTTAGTGCACAGCAGTGTAGCTGCGCTAATCAATTAGTGCAGATCCCTACTCTGCCTCCAGACCCATCCTTAGTGCTAAAACATAAATTCTATTTTTTTGCAAATGGGTAGCACGCACACATTCAAAAATTATCACGGGATGCCTGAGCACGTCCCGCAGTAAGCTCACATTAATGCTTACCACAGCTTAGTAAAAGGACTTCCAAGTAAACTGGAGATTTTTAAAAAAATGTTTATTTATAGAATTTCAAATAAAATCACAAGAATCATCTTGATAGGAAATATGAGAGCGAATACAAGTATGAAACAGTAACTTGGAGATTTTAGAATCTAAGGTTAAGAAATCACAGAAGGATGAATGTGTGAAAGAATTTATCTGCTTTACTATGATCACCAGGAGAATGCTTTGAGAATACGAACAATGCAGTTTTTTAAAAAGTTTTCCTAAAATGCATGTGTCTCCACCATTAGATCTAATATAATAATTTGCTCCTCCAACATTCCAACGTGTCTCATTGGGATCGTAACCACCTGCTGACATCACTCCTCCAACGTTCCAATGTGTGTCACTGGGATTGTAACCACCTGCTGACGTCACTCCTCCGACGTTCTCCAGTCCCCCTCCCTCCCAGTTCCATGGGACCCTGGAACTTGGAGGGGAGAGGGAGGGGGGCCTGGAACACGGAGGGAGGTGGGGGCAGGGGAGAGATGCTGCACATGGATGGATGGAGGGGGCAGGGCACAGAGGACGTTGCCTGCATATGGATGAATGCAGGGGAGAAAGGGGACCCTGAAACTCTGAGGGAGGCAGGGAGGGGACGACCCTGGAACACACTCTCATGCTCACACACACACTCTCTCTCTCTCACAGACACACTCGCACCCAGTCTCACTCTCTCTCTCTCACACACACACACTCGCACATTCACTCTCCCTCTCTCACACAGTCACTCTCAAACACACTCTCTCAAACATACACACTCCCGAGGAAAACCTTGCTAGCGCCCGTTTCATTTGTGTCAGAAACCGGCCTTTTTTACTAGTTTTCTATAAAAACGTGTTCTAAAGTTTGAAAATACTGGAGAACATCTTTCCTCTTATATCAAAAGCATACTTTTTCTCACTGTATAAAGAGAGAGGTAGAGGGTGATGAGAGCCCTGAAGCTCTACAGTTATTTTTTGATTCATTAAACCTTACAAACACTGTGGAGAAGAAAGAATATGAATCTTGCAACTTTGATTGTGGACTTTAATATCCAGTTCCTGTCTGGGATACTGAGTAAAGTTGTGTTGAAGGCAAAAGGAGGTGTAATTTTAAACTGTATAAACTTTGTTTTTCATCAATGTCACTAAAGTAATTCGGAATAAAGAGAAACGGTTTGCATTGTTGAAACCAAGAATGATGTAACTGGGGGCTTAGCTGGCTTGAACGGGTAGACTGGATAGGCTGCTAGAAAAATGTAGACAGACTGCTTTTAAGATACCTATCCAAGGGCATCTACACGGTTAGCGTGCACTAAAAACGCAAACATGCCTCTAGTGTGGCTTAGTAAACAGGGCCCCAAGTTCTAAGCTAAAACTTAATGCAGTCAAAACGAAACAAAAAAAAAAATCTCTATCTATATATGACACATCTGTATATTACACTAAGGCTAATTATCACAAAAGAAGAGAGAGCACCTACTAAAGTCCAAAAGAAGCATTAGCAAAGATATAAAGAAAAAGGCAAGATAATCTCTTTGGAAATCTAGCTATGTAAAAATTTAATATAGGTATTAACAATTAAGGATGGATTAATTCAAATGTTTACTTAAACAGACTAATAGATCTCTGGAAAAGATCTGCAGGTTTTACAGTCAAGTTAGTATTGACGTACACAGGGCTCGTCTTAGGCCGAGGCGACCGCATAGGGTCCGACATCGTACCAGCTCAGCTGCGCAGCATCAGTGAAAGTGCTGTCTGACGTCTCTCCACCAGCCTTCCCTTCACTTCGCTCGTTCGTTCCCTCTGTGTTCCTTGCAAGGAAATGATGTCAGAAGAAGACGGGGCACTGAGGGAACAAATGAGTGCGAAGGGAAGGCTGGTGGACAGATGTCAGACAGCGTTTTCACTGAGGCTGCGCAGCTGCTGCAATGGAGGTAAATTTAAAAAGTAGAAGATCTGAACCAGAGAGGGCGGGCAGGTGGACATGGGAGCGGGAGGGATGGAGAGCGAGGAGAGCACTGATGGATGGACATGGACGGGAGGGCAGGGCCCAGGGAGAGAGGATTAATTGCTGGACATGGAGGGGAGGGAGGAGAATTGCTGGATATGGATAGATGGTGGGGGGCAGGGGAGAGAGGAGCAGCGATGGGAGGACAGGGCCCAGGGAGAGAGGATTAATTGCTGGACATGGAGGGGAGGGAGGAGAATTGCTGGATATGGATAGATGGTGGGAGGCAGGGGAGAGAGGAGCATCGATGGACATGGATGGGAGGGCAGGGCCCAGGGAGAGAGGAGAAATTGCTGGACATGGAGGGGAGGGAGGAGAATTGCTGGATATGGATGGATGGAGGAGGGAAGGGGAGAGAGCAGCATCGATGGACAAGGATGGACATGGATGGGAGGACAGGGCTCAGGGAGAGAGGAGAAATGTTGGGCAGGAATGGAGGGAAGGAAAGACAAAGGAAGGAGATGCACATGGATGGAGGGAAAGGGATAGAGGAGAAATGCTGGACATGGATGTAGGGGAGGGGAGGAAAGTAGATGCACATGGATGGAGGGGAGTGAGGAGAAATGCTGGATATGGATAGAAGGGAAATTGCTGAATTTAAGGGCTGGATCGGAACACTTTGAAGGCAGATGCTGAAACTGGAGAAAGGATAGGGACAGGGCTACAGATGGTAGACAGGACACATAAGGACACAGGAGGATGGTGGACATGGTGAGAGAAAAAATATCAAATGGAAAGAAGACACTGCATAAAACAGAAGACAAGGGGACCAAAGCGAACAGAAAAACTAAATGATCAAACAACAAAGGTAGAAAAAAGTATTTTATTCAGAATTTATTAATTGGAATATGTCAGCTTTTGGAAATGTGTATCTGTGATATTTTGCATGTAAGTTTCAATTTTTCTACTATTGCTGCATGCTGAGTCTGACTTCTTGAGGTAACTTTCCAGTTCAGTATTTTGCCTTCATATCTGCTGTGTCATGTGTTTTTCATGTGTGATCAAGGTGCAGTATCCTGCTAGCGTGTAGCATTTGCAGCCCTTTTTGTTTTGTTTTTTTCACGAGGTAGTGAATTGGTGTTTTAGAGCCTGGTGTAATTACAGTTCAGCCTTTCCACACATAAGGTTGTGCTCGTCCTGTCCTTGGAATTAGTGCTGTTATGGTTTGGTAAGGTTATGAGTGTATTTTTGCACAAGTTTGTGTATAGTGTTTTGCAGTGGAGAGATTGTGTGTCCGCACCTCTGACCCCCCCCCCCCCCCCCCCCCCCGGGGTTATGAGAATTGGAACTACTAATTGTAGTGGACTTGAACTGAATAATTTCTAGGGAGGGGGGTGGTTTCATGATAGCATTGTGCTTATTATTTCAATCAGTTTTTCTGTACAAGTTTAGCTTCCTTTGTCTTTGAAATTTCATACATAAAAAATTTTCTAAAAATTGAATATCATCATCAATGGGGTGGAGCTGGGGTGGGGGCAGGGCTAGGGCAGGGCGGGGCTAGGATGGGGTCCCACCAAATTGGTCTGCACAGGGCCCCGCACTTGCTAAGACCGGCCCTGGACATACAAATCTAAATTAAGTCACATATGCAGAAACACACACAAAATGATAGATAAAATTGTCTGCAAAACAGATTTAGTATAGAAAATTAAGGGCCCTTTTACTAGGTGGCAGTAGGGCTACCATGCGTGTAGCGCATGCCAAATCTACACTATCATCCAGTTAGCTTGCCCACCTGGCGGTAATTTCAAAGTTGGCACGTGCTGTTTCCAGCAGTAGAAAATATTTTTCTATTTTCTACCACGGTGGGTGTTCCCGGCGGTAATCGGCAGCACACCCACATTGGCGCATGCCGCGTGAGTACGCACGTGTAGCATGTGAGCCTTACCGCTAGATCAATGGGTGGTGGTAAAGGTCCAGGCAGTAAATAGCTGTGTATCACTTAATTTTAGCACAAGGCCATTTACTGCCCCCCATTTAAAAAAGCCTTTTTTCTCAACCACGATAAAAAATGGCCCACTGTGTGCCAAAAACATGCGCCCACACTACCGCAGGCCATGTTTTACTGTGGCTTAGTAGAAGGACCCCTAAGGATGAGAAGGAATAATTTTAAGAATTAAAATTTTCTATATATTTAAAGTTATGGTACAGTTGTTGATGAATAGCCGAAACACAGCGCAATAGAACCTTTGACAAGCTGGCCAAGGTGACTGCTACTGGACACTGACATTTCTTAAACTACAAACTGCAATTCCAAAGATTGAATAGGAGAAAATAAAGCCGTATGTCCCTTTTCACTTATGGTATTCCTAATCATAAAAAGCTTGGGGAATGCCACGTCTTCTTGTTTAGATGTGGACTGTTTAGAGCTAGAATTAAGAGAAAGGCAAGCAAGGTGATGAGACAATGAAGCCTAGCATCAAGACACTGGGCTGCAGGAGGTCATTCAATAACATTTGGTAAAGTAAAGCCTAAGCTGAGAGGAACACGATGACAAATAAAATAACACTGGCATTTATTAAAATGTTCAATCAAGCACAGCAGGGAAGAAACACCAACTATTCAATTATTTTATCACAACACCAATAACCTCAAGGACACTTGTCTGCCAATATTAGTCACCCACTCTTGATTTATTAGCAGTCTTTTAATTAGGAAAAAGATGAAGTTCCATGCCCCATTAGTACAGAAATCGAAGGATATCCGCTCCCTCTCCAGTCACTAATTTAATAGCTTCAAGGTACCATTACTGTTGATGCAGCCAAGAACAGAGTACCAAACAATGGGTGTCTTTAAAAAGTTGCGCTAGCAATTCCCGCACGGCAAATGAGAGGAAGCAGTCCATAGGCGGTTAGCTTAGCGGGGTTTAATAAAGGTCTGGACGACTTCCTTTTTTAAAAATATATCTATTATTTCAGAACAGAGTGAACAAACAAGGATACAGAACATCTGATTCATAACCCTCAATACAGCAATAAAATTCCAGATGTGTTTACAATCACATAGAAGCTTCCTTGACACCCCAATCATTTTAATAAACAGAACTAACTCTACTCCACCTTGATCTGAAGAGATTTTTATTTTCTTTTTTCCCCTTCCCCAAAATAATAATAAAAGTGTAAAGGAAAAAAACAAACAAAAACAAAACCCCTATGTCTCAATATGCTCAGGTGAATCTCCACTTCCCTCCAAGTCCCCCCCCCCCCCGAATAGAAAGGGCAACATATCACTGCCATAAGTCCCGGTACTGTCGCTTGTGCAAAGATGTCACCTCTTTATGCTGGCGAGATACCCACTCCGCCATGCCTCATGGCCGAGTGCCATACTTTAATAGAAGGTCTTTTCACTTCCGCCCAGGATTGTAATATACACTTTTTAACCAGTAAGGCGCATAATAAGATGAATCTACACTGTGCCTCGTTAAAACCTCCCTGAATCAAAGGAGACCCATCTCCCAGCAGCAACAACCGGTATGTCCAGGTAACAGAGCATTGCAAGGTCTGTTCAACAACCTTCAAAGCATGCTTCCACAGTGGAGAAAGTCATGCACTCCATAAAAGAATGTATATATGTGCCCTGGGAGGTGCCACACTTATTACATAGATCATCTCCCCAGAGGCCCGTATGCTACCCTCTCCTATGTGTTATATATACCCTGTGCACTATTTTATACTGAATATCTTGAAGGGCAGTATTTGGGGTAACCCTGGGAAGTTCCTGGAATACCAACTGCAACTGTGGGCTTGAGAAGTCTTCAACCAAATCCCTCTGCCATTGCTTTGCTAGGGTCTCCAAATAAAGCAGCTTCCTACTATCTCTGACCAACTGATACCACCGCGACAACTTATTCAATCTGGGCAAGAGAGATATAAAAATTTGGTCATTAGAGGTACATTGTAGTGGCTGTAACGGCTGTCGCTCAAAGGACTGGAAATAATGTCTAACTTGTATGAAATAAAACCAATGATTATTTGGGAGGTTCCATGCACGCTTGCACTGCTCGAACCAAGGGAATGCCTTGCTACCCAGTTCCTTTAGCTGTCCCAAATATCTGCAGCCTCCTGCTTTCCACCTACAAAATGCCACTGAATCCATACCTGGCAAGAAATCCAGATTTCCTGTCAGTGACAGGTAAGGGCTATACCCCCTGGCCCCTCCAATAGTTCCACGCCACCACGACCATGCCTTCCCCAGGGCACGCACGTAAAGGTTCAAGCCTATCATGCCCATCTTCTTACTCTGCTGTTGGTCCACAGCTGAAAAAACATCAAACGTCTTACTCCAATTCTTCCAAAACTCATCGGAAGCAAACACATTTGCACCCGAATGCAATTCATGAAGCCACCGTAATAAAGAAGCAACATTATATACTCGCAGGTCCGGCAGCCTTAGCCCCCTCGATCTCTGTCAGCTGTTAATTTGGAAAAAGCTATTCTAGGCCGTCTGGAATGCCATATAAATGAGCCAATTATTTTATGATACAGGGCCTCTTCCTTTTTCTGTATCCAGAGTGGCACCATCTGCAGTGGGTATAGTAATTTAGGCAAAAGGACCATCTTGCACAGAGCAACTCTCCCCATAAAATTATTAAGGAGATCCTTCCATACCACACTTAATTTCCGCACCTGCTCTAGTTTGTCCCTCACATTCCTTTGATAAACCCATTTGTAATCTGCGCTCAAGAAGACCCCCAAGTATTTAATACCCACAGTCGCCCAAGAGAGTGGGAACTGTGTCAGATGCACTAATACACGGATGCGAGATGGGCAGGACTTCAGACTTACTGAAATTGATTCGTAGCCCAGCAAACGACCCGAGTTCCCGAATGATACTCATAATAACTGGGAGTGATGAGGCAGCCCCATCAACCAGCAGCAACATGTCATCCGCAAATAGGTTAATGCGGTATTCCCAGCCCCCCATCTCTATCCCCTTGATATTAGGATCTTGACATATTTTTTCAGCTAGAGGTTCCAAAGAAAGAACAAATAAGAGTGGAGAAAGAGGGCATCCCTGCCGTGTCCCCTGACCCGTCAAGGTGTCATTAACCAAAATTTGGGCCATAGGGTTGCTATAAAGCACCCTCACCCAGTCGTGAAATTTCCCAGTGATCCCATACCACTGGAGCACCCAGAAAAGGTATTCCCAGACAACCCTGTAAAATGCTTTTTCAGCATCCAAGCTGGCTAGTATCACGTCTCCAGGAGCCCCTCTACCCTCATAGAGAATACGACTCACTTTTAAGATGTTTGCCGACGCAAATCGCCCTGGCACAAATCCTACCTGATCTGGATGTATTAAATGTGACAAAAAACAGCCCAAACGGGACGCCAGGACTGAGGCAATAATTTTGAGATCCTGGTTTAGTAAAGAAATAGGCCTGTAAGATCCCACTAATTCAGTACCTTTCCCGGGTTTGGGCAAGACTGTTATAAAGACATGATTTACTGGCAGCCCCATATCCTGGGTATCTTGAATTGCATCTGCCATCTGCAGAAAAGAAGGAACTATGAGATCCTGAAGGAACTATAGAACTCGGGACCTAACCCATCCAATCCCGGGGCCTTCGCATTTTTCCTAATAACCCTCTGAATTTCACGTCCATCTAAGGGGGCATTAAGGCTCTCAAGCTAGTCTGAAGACAGCACAGGGCGGTGAAGAGACTAAAAAAATTTGGAACACGCTTCAGAAGAAAAAGTGCCTGTTTCATATAGCGATTCATAGAAACGCATAAATTCCCTCTGTACATCTACAATGTGGGTAAGACATTTACCATGGGACGTATGCATTCTACTGATATAGCTTTTAGAAGCACACTGGTGAACTACGGAGGCCAATAACTTCCCTGTCTTGTTACCCCACACATGCATTTTATACTTATATAACCTGGGAAAATTGAAAAACCACATGGGATGGGGATCTAAGATGGCTGCCTGACCGGTTTGGTTAGCAGACGCTCTGATCGGTCGGGACTACGATAACATATTTCCTCAAAATGCCACACTCCAAATGAAAGGGAACGCTGAGGTCGAATCCTCTGCCTACCTCAGCGTCTTCGCCGGTCCAGTCGTCATTGGAACGATACTTCCCCGGTGCCTCCAGGAACTTGCGGGGAGAGGATCCCATAGCGGGGAATTCCAGAGAAGCGGCGTCCCCGCTGGGAGAGGAAACCTCCCTGTCTCCACCATCTTTCTCGACGGTACCTCCGTGCCCAGCGTCGAGGGCGGCCCTGGAGGGAAACCCCACTGACTCAGGAAGTGTGTCGGTAGGGGCGACCAGTGAGGACCCAGGCACGCAACAAAAGGCGCTGAATGCTGAAGGAACTGGAGCTCCTTCAGTGAAGAACTCGGAGGTGACTCTGGAAACGGTTTGGGGGATGTTAATCCGGATTAACTCAACACTTCAGAAGACTTCAGGTGATGTAGAAAACCTTCACGCTAAATTTGAAGGTTTAAAACTAACTGTAGACTCTGTTAAAGCAGACTTGACAAAACAAGTAACAATACTCCAAAAAGAAGTGGATTCAATTAAAGATTTCAAAAATGTAGTTATTAAAGACAATTCAGACATAAGGAGGAAAATGGAGCAGATTGAAAATTATAACAGACGCCTCAATCTCCGCTTTTTAAGTTTTCCTATTTTATCCGGGGTAACTCCGATGGATATGCTTCGGAGATATTTGAATGAAATATTGAGAATTCCTCTTGAGGCCATCCCCCCGGTTAACAAGATATACTATATTCCTAGACCTAGAGGAGAAGCAAGAGGTGTGTAAGAAAATGCTATTCCTGATTTACAGAATATATCTGATATACTGGAACAATCTACTGACACAACAATTGATAGAGCTACATTAATTGTATCACTAGTTTTTGAGCAGGACTATAATACCATTTTAAGATTATATTTTAGAAATGCTAAAGCCCAATTTTGTGGATCTAAAGTCTGGATTTATCCAGACGTGACTAAACAAACTCAACAAAGAAGAAAAGCTTTTCTGGCTCTGAAACAAAAGACAATTGATATTGGGGGTTCTTTCTTTTTAGCGTACCCGTGCAAGTGTGTAGTTAAACTGGGTCAAACAAAATACACTTATTTTTTGCCGGAACATCTGAAATCGTTTCTAGAACAGAAACAACTGAGATAATATATAAATAGACTTGGAGGTTAGACAGCCTTGATTGCCTTCTTAACAGTTATTCCTCATAACTTCTCCAATTCTTTTTCCCTTGCCAATGATAGGGGTCTAAGAAAGGCTATATTTAATTTTTCTTGTATATTTTGAAGCCTTCTTTTTATATTTGTTTCTTCAAATAGTTTACTTCAGTGTGTATAATTCTGAAGATATGGTTATGTTTTTGTATTATTACTTTGCCTGTATTTCCAATACAAGGGTAACCTTGTTAATTATAGTTAAAATAATAAAGATAATTAAATATATACTTATATAACCTGATATCACACAATGCCCTCTCATCTAGCAACTTTTGGATGCTCTTCTTAACCTCTAAGAATTCCTTTCTAACCTATTCCGAAGGATTCACGAGAAGGTTCTGTCAAAGAGCCCGCAACTGAGATATCAGGTCCAAGAGGTCCTTCCCCTGTTTCCTACGAAGGCCAGCCTGATATCTGATGATCTTACCCCGAAGAACAGCTTTAGCCGCTTCCCAATAAACCTGAGGGCCCACCCTATTCATGGAGTTATCACGCTCGTAATCAAGCCAAGCTTGGCATAGGAAAGTCCGGAATTTAGTGTCCTGGACTAATGCTGGGTTCATTCTCCACCTACTTGCTCGTGTGCATTCTCCCCACTGTAAGGTAACCGTTACCGAGGAATGATCAGAAAGCGTGTCCGCCTCAATGGCCGAAGATATCACCCTCCCCCCCCCCCCCCCAAGCAATCTCTGGGATATCAGAATATAGTCCCATGGGGTGTTCTCCAAATATCAATCAGCGACCGTTCCTTCAACAAGAAGTTAACTCCTCTCTCACCAAAATCTCCTGATGGGATCTTAGGTGGTTTACAATCAATGGTAGGGTCACTCGTAATATTAAAATCTCCACCCATCACTAGGGAGTACTCAGCCACAGAGGCCATCTTGGCCAGGAGCAGGGGAAAAAAATCTATGTGAATAAATGTTAGGGGCATACATGCTGCAAAGAGCTACTCTAACCCCCTGCAGCTCGCCCGCAGCTATAACAAATCTACCCTCTTGATCTTGGTGGCGTTTGTGTAGGGTAAACGCAAGAGACCTGTTAACCAGTATGGCCACCCCACGCTGCCTCCCATTATACGCCACAAAATATATGTCTCCCACCCAGTCCCGCTTTAATTTCAAATGCTCCGCCACTGAAAGATGGGTCTCCTGTAACAAAGCAACATCAGCATGTTTCCATTTCAGTGCTTGCAGGATCCTGGTTCTTTTAACAGGCGAGTGAATACCATCAACATATTAGACATAGTTATAATTATGCCAAATTTCTAAAGAGAAAAAAAATGATTGACACTCCAGGTGTGCAGCAACAGGGCCTCCCAGCCGAGCCCCCCCCCCCCCCCTCCCCCCAGTTTCACAGTTCCACTGCCAAACCATCTGGCACACCAGAACCCGCACAAGTAGGGAACATGAAGGGACATCCACCCAAATGAAAAAGAAAAAGAGAAATAGGAGAAGGAGAAATTAGATCTTACCTGCTAATTTGCTTTCCTTTAGTCCCTCCGGACCGGACCAGGATTGGACTGATGGGTTGTGCTCGCCTACCAGCAGGTGGAGACTGAGAAAAAACTCTGACTCTAGAGAGCCAATAGGAGCCCTGGCCATGTGACCTTAGCCTCAGTATTTGAATAACAAAGCAGGAAAGAAAGAAAGACCTTCTGTGCCGTATGGAATCCTAGCAGCCACAAAGCACTCGGCAATGCCAAGTATCAGAGCTCACCAGCAACTCTCACCAGAGAAGTGGTATGGCCCGATATGTATTACAGCTCACCAGCAACTCTCACCAGAGAAGTGGTATGGCTCACTTGTACTATAGCTCACCAGCAACTCTCCCCAGAGAAGTGGTATGGCTCACGTATAATATAGCTCACCCGCAACTCTCACCAGAGAAGCGATATGGCTCACATGTAATATAGCTCACCAGCTACTCTCCCCAGAGAAGTGGTATGGCTCACGTATAATATAGCTCACCCGCAACTCTCACCAGAGAAGTGGTATGGCTCACTTGTCTTATAGCTCACCAGCAACTCTCACCAGAGAAGTAGTATGGCCCACTTAAGATTTTATATATATTCCATCAACTGAGCTTACCAGCAACTCTCACCAGAAAAGTGGTAAATCAAATTTAAGGTTTTATAGATATTCCAGCAACTGAGCTCAGCCACAACTCTCACCAGAGAAGTGGTATGGCGTATTTAAGGTTTTATAGATAGATTCCAACAATTGAGCTCACCAGCAACCACCAGAGAAGTGGTATAGACCACGTAAAGTTCTGTATATATATAGTATTGTTCCATGAATCGTAAAGGAATGAATACACTTCCTACTTAATAAAAGAAGCTAAAGAGTAGAGAGAACATGGGAGGGGCTTGGTCCGGTCCGGAGGGACTAAAGGAAAGCAAATTAGCAGGTAAGATCTAATTTCTCCTTCCTTAGCATCCCTCCGGACCGGACCAGGATTGGACTGATGGGAAGTACCAAAGCAGTAATCTGAAGGGAGGGACCCTATGAAAACTGCAGAGAAATGTTCATGCTGCATAGTCCACCTGGCGACAACTAACATGTAGTGTGTCCCAATGAGCAAAATAAAATGAAACTAGGACTAAGTTGCCAACTTACCAATGTGCACTGAGAGCACCAAAAATCGCCGTAGTAAGAATAGAGCCCGCTTCTGAAGTTGTGGAATATGTTGTAATACGCTGTGGAACTGCCCTCTCAGCGAGAAGAGAAATAGACATTCTCATTTCCTTGATCCTTCGCGATATAGCGGGTTAGAAACAATGAAAAACTTTTACGCCTACTGGCTAGAAGGACAAAACCAATAAGAAAAAACCAATTGGGAAAGGTGAAAACTTTAAACTACAGCAGACCGAAAAGAAGTTACCAACCGTAGAAGTATTCCACACATAGATCTACTTGCTGCAATGGCTACTAGGAAACACTGCTTGAAGAGGAAAACTTTATAGAAAAAGTTATGGCTACTAGAAAACAGAACTTTAAGAGTCTGTTCACCTAGTTCACCTAGCTGATGGACGAAGCGGGGGGTACAGGTGCAGGACTCCTTTAAGAAACCGCTTTGACAGTGGATGCTGCATAAGCGTGCGGTTGTCAACAGTATCATGCATCACTGATAGAGCTGCCAAATGAACTCTAATGGATGAGTAAGACAGACAAGATTTTGCAAGATGCAGAAGATATTCCAAAACATGCAAAATGGATACTGTTTGTGGAATGAAGTGGCGAGAGGAGCACCACAGACTGAACCGTCGCCACTTTGATTCATAGGACTTTAATGTAGATTTCTGTCTGGAAGCAATTAAAACTTGAAGTACTTCCTGCGAAAATATCAAAGATGTTGCGGACCCAGTAACCACGCCATAAGTTTGAGTGACTGGGGGTCCGGATGTAGAAGGGTGCCTTGGTTCTGCGTAAACACCTAGTGAGATGACGGAAGAAACGCATAAAGAAGGTTGAAAAACCCCTGCTGGACGTTGGCATCTGTCCCTGTCTCCGTCAAGACTGTTGCTGAACGAAAGAAGCAAGAAATGTTCGTGAGCCTGAAGGCAAAAAGAGATAGCCCTGAAGTGTCGTAGTGAGGAAGTAAGGCTGAAAAAATGAGAGTCCATTCACCTAAATGCAGGGTGACACAACTAAGAAAAAATGAGTACAAACTCAAGAGTATACTCTTAACTCCTCCTTGGCGGATGACCTAACCCATTGCCATGGCAAGGACCAACATAGCTCTCTCCGCCTTATTTGTCAGTAGGGAAAACAAAATTCACCCGAAGGTAAAACGAATTGCTGAGGTCCCCCAGAAAAAAAATATATACAAACAAGCTTCTGCCAAAAAGTGTACTGCACGAAGCATCCCAATGCCAGAACTAAGGTTCTTGAGATAACTAGATGACACTTAAATAGCGCGATTGATGACCCTGAGATTCGCAATAGGATGAAGGAAAATTCCTTCTTGGGCATTAGAAAGTAAAATTGCATTCTGCAGAATAGAGCGAGGAAATGGCCGAAGGCCCAAGGTCACCAAGAAAAATATAAACTGGGATGTTTGCAGAGGAGACAAAAGACTGTGCGCCAACCTGACTAAACAAAGAGAAAATCAGAGATATCTGATGAGAGATCAAATGAGAGGCCTGGCTACAATCACCACCCAACCTAGAGACTGTAAGAAATGCAACACCCGGTGCGTGAGCTGAGAACTCTGCTGATAAGACTTTCTCCAATTAGGTAGTCGTCTAGGTAAGAATGAAATGACCCTAAGAGCGCAATGAACATCCTCTTAGATCTATAAAAGAACGGAAGAGAGAGTACTGCTGAAAATGACCGGTTAATGCATAAGCAAAAAACTAGCCATTCTCTGGATCCTGAGGAGAAGAGGAAGGGTGACCAAGGACACCAGTTAAATAGGGCTACAAACTCCAACCCTATCTCTATGGCGTTCCATAGTTGGGTAAGTTCTGAATATAGATGCTATGGTAGTACGCTCCGGACAGAAAAAAATTGTCCCAGTATGAACGTCTGATTCACCGGCCTGTAATTTCTTAATCCACATACCAGTAATCCACGTACCACGGTCATGCATCCTCCCTCACTGAGATGTAGATTGTAAGCTCCTTTGAGCAGAGAATGTCCTTCTTTGTTAATTTGTACAGCGCTGCGTAACCCTAGTAGCGCTCTAGAAATGTTAAGTAGTAGTAGTAGTAGTACCAGACTCACACCCAATAGATATGAATGTTGAGCTTGTTTCAGGTTAAAACACCGAACCTAGGCCCAGGGTCCCCGGTGTTCCTAGTGGTGAACAGCCATGGCAAATATTGTATGCGTTAGTTTGCAGAATTACTGCAAAGCCTTGCTTTTGGAGCAGAGATTTCTGTTCGATACTCTCGTGAGAGGTTTTTTTTTTTTTTTTTTTTTTCTCTAATGCTGTTCTGGCTGTAGAAAGGTGGACATTTGAGCTTCCCCAGAATGGCAAAACTTATGTACCTATGCCCATTAGATATGAATGCTGGACTTGATGGACTTTAGGCCTTACCCAGCATAACCATACTTATGTACCTATGGCATAAATACACAGGAAGTGAGTGAATCCCCTTCCAATTGAAAGAACACTCATTTTCATTCTATGCGCCTTCACTCCAAAGGACAAACTTGGAAATTACCTGTAACGAAAAAAGTGAAGTTGTGCCACAGCCACTTGGTGAAGGCAGTGTAGACAAGACTGTATCTGAATTCAAGAAAGCTTGATATAACATCAGGTCTCTAAGGAAGAGGAAGAGATAGCAGATGGTATGTATAGGCATACTGGACCAAACCAGGATGTTTATAATCTGCCAATGCTGAACTGATAGAGTAGAGACAAACACTAGTAGATGGTTTGAGGACCGTCCACTATCTTTAAGTGAAAGGATGACTTTATTCTCTAAGTGACCATATGTCCTGTAAAAACCAGGAGAAAGCTAAAATGAAATATGAGAGGCTTCAAGGCAGTTGGAAAAGAAGGGAAGTCATGAATAAAGCATGCCTGCTAAGGCAGCTGAGTGATTGGGAGCTTGGTAGACAGGACTGTCCCTCAGAGAATATGAAAGAGCTGATATATCCCCATGGCATCTGAACAATATACTGTATGCCTCTAGAGAAGGCTTCTTAAAGTCGGAAAAAGAAAACACTGTATAACACTACAGCCATTGAAAGTGATTGTCTGTTAAGTTCTTAAAACACTATATAACATCATAGGCATGGAGTAAAATGCTTGAAAGGAACTAAGATATTATGGTCAGAATTGCAAAGTACCAATCAATTGACTCTTAGACAATGTAGTCCTATTCACCAGGGAATCAGAAAGACAGAAATTTACTCTATGCCTATAGAGAAAGTTTCTAAAGTTCTTAAAACACTGTATAATACTACAGCTATTGAGGAAAATGCTTGAAATTAATTATATTATGATAAAATGTAGATTTTCCACCAGGCAATGAAAAATGACCGAGCACCAGAAAAAACTAGCGTTAACAGCCCTGTGATACATAGAAATTTAAAAGAAGAAAAGCTTGTTATATATCCATATATGAAAGGAGCCCCCTTTCAACCAAATATTGCCTGCTGATGTGAAGAGCATTTTAGAAGGTAAAATTATGTATCATACCTGATAATTTTCTTTCCATTAATCATAGCTGATCAATCCATAGACTGGTGGGTTGTGTCCATCTACCAGCAGGTGGAGATAGAGAGCAAACTTTTGCCTCCCTATATGTGGTCATGTGCTGCCGGAAACTCCTCAGTATGTCGATATCAAAGCTCCATCCGCAGGACTCAGCACTTAGAGAATTACACCCACAAAGGGACACTCTGCCCAGCTCACCACCGCCGAAACGGGGGAGGGGAATTAACCCAGCTCATCCCCACACAAGTGGGGGAGGGGAATCCGTCCAGCTCATCCCCGCGGAGCGGGGGAGGGACACCACCCCGCCGATGCGGGGGGATCTGGCTTATCCTGCAACCGCAACCGCAGGAGGAGCTGACTGACCCTAACACCGCCGAAGCGGGAGGGGTACAAAGCTGCCCTACAGCCGCACAAAGCGGGAGGGAGTGCCAGCAGAATTTAAGTCTCAATCCAGCCCCGTAAAACGGAGGGGAGAGGAATGCAGCAGCTCACTGTAACACAAACTTGTCTCAACTCTTGAAGAATCCAAGTGAAAAAACTTGAACACGAAGTCCTCCTGAAGTAACTGAAGACTAAACTTGAACCTAAAATTCAACCAGAATATAAACAGTACAGATATCTGGGAGGGGCTATGGATTGATCAGCTATGATTAATGGAAAGAAAATTATCAGGTATGATACATAATTTTACCTTCCATATCATCAAGCTGATCAATCCATAGACTGGTGGGATGTACCGAAGCAGTACTCACCCAGGGCGGGACATAGAAATCCCTGACCGCAACACTGAAGCTCCAAACCGGGCCTCCGCCCGAGCAGCCACAGTCAAGCGGTAATGCTTGGAGAATGTATGGGCCGATGCCCAAGTTGCCGCCTTGCATATCTCTGCCAAGGAGACGGACCCGGCCTCTGCCATCGAGGCCGCCTGAGCTCTAGTGGAGTGAGCCTTCAGCTGGATAGGCGGCACCTTCCCGGCGGCCACATAAGCCGCTGCAATGGCTTCCTTGACCCATCTTGCCACTGTAGGCTTAGCA
Organism: Microcaecilia unicolor; assembly: GCF_901765095.1. Lineage (NCBI taxonomy): Eukaryota > Metazoa > Chordata > Amphibia > Gymnophiona > Siphonopidae > Microcaecilia > Microcaecilia unicolor. Next base: position 391,679,065 of record NC_044033.1, on the reverse strand, counting down.
GCCTGCAGACCCTTACGAGGACCTGCAAACAGGACAAACAGATGATCCGATTTCCGGAAATCATTGGTCACTTCCAAGTATATGATGATGACTCGTCTCACATCCAGATATTTAAGAGCAGAGTATTCCTCTGGGTAGTCCTCCCTACGAAAGGAAGGGAGACAGAGCTGCTGATTCACATGGAAGCGAGAAACAATCTTGGGCAGGAAGGAAGGCACTGTGCGAATAGTCACTCCTGCCTCAGTGAACTGCAGAAAAGGCTCTCTACATGAGAGCGCCTGGAGCTCGGAAACTCTTCTGGCTGAAGTGATAGCCACCAAAAAGACTGCTTCCAACGTCAGGTCTTTCAGAGATGCCCTCGACAAGGGTTCAAAAGGCGGCTTCTGTAATGCTCTTAGCACCAGGTTGAGATTCCACGCAGGCACCACTGAGTGCAGAGGAGGGCGCAGGTGATTAACTCCCTTGAGAAAACGCACCACATCTGGCTGCGAAGCCAGGGAAGCACCCTTCAGGCGGCCCCTGAAGCAAGCCAGGGCCGCTACCTGGACTTTAAGGGAACTGAGCGACAGGCCTTTCTCCAGACCTTCTTGCAGGAATGCCAACACTGAAGAAATTGGAGCAGTGAATGGAGAAAATGAGCCTGCTTCACACCACGCTGCAAAGGTACGCCAAACCCTGGCGTAAGCAGTAGAAGTAGAGCGCTTCCTCGCTCTCAGCATAGTGGCGATGACCTTGTCTGAGAAGCTTTTCTTCCTCAGACGCTGCCGCTCAATAGCCAGGCCGTAAGACCAAAGGGGGAGGGATCCTCCATCACCACGGGACCCTGATGTAACAGGCCCTGCTCCACTGGCAGTCGCAGAGGATCGTCGACTGAGAGCCTGATCAAGTCCGCATACCAGGGACGTCTGGGCCAATCCGGACCCCCCAGGATTATCCGGCCCGGATGCTTTGCCACCCGGTCTAGCACCCTGCCCAACATGGGCCAGGGCGGGAACACATAGAGAAACTCTTGTGTCGGCCACTGTTGGAGGAGAGCATCTACTCCCAGGGATCGAGGGTCCCGTCCTCTGCTGAAAAAGCGCGGCACTTGGCAATTGGCCGATGACGCCATCAGATCTAGGCTCGGCTGGCCCCAGCGCTTCGTGATATCCAAGAACGCCTGAGCAGATACCTGCCACTCTCCGGGCTCCAAGGTATGGCGACTGAGAAAGTCCGCCTTGACATTCATGACTCCGGCAATGTGAGCCGCTGACAGCTGTTCCAGGTTCGCTTCCGCCCACTGGCATAGATTCATGGCCTCCTTGGCTAGAGGGGCGCTCTTGGTACCTCCCTGGCGGTTGACATAGACCACAGCCGTGGCATTGTCCGACAGGACCCGTACAGGCTTCAACGCCAGTACCGGAATGAACTCCAAAAGCGCCAACCGAATGGCTCTGAGTTCCAGGAGGTTGATAGACCACTTTGCCTCTGCAGGAGACCAGAGCCCCTGCGCTGTCCTTCCCAAGCAGTGGGCTCCCCAGCCCGACAAAGAGGCGTCCGTCGTGACGACAATCCACTCCGGGGTCACCAGAGGCATTCTTGCAGACAATTTGGCTGTCTGCGTCCACCAGCTCAGCGCCTTGCGCACTGCTGGGTCCAAGGGAAGGCGCACAGCATAATCCTCCGACATCGGAGTCCAGCGCTGCAACAGAGAGTGTTGTAGTGGTCTCATATGAGCCCTGGCCCAGGGCACTACTTCCATCGTGGCCGTCATAGAGCCCAACAGCTGCACATAGTCCCAAGCCCGAAGAGGAGAGGCTACTAGGAACTGGTCCACCTGAGCCTGAAGCTTGACAATCCGATTGTCTGGCAGGAACACTCTGCCCACTTGGGTGTCGAATCGAACTCCCAGATACTCCAGGGACTGAGTTGGGCGCAGCTGGCTTTTCTCCCAGTTGATGATCCACCCCAGGGAGCTCAAAAGAGCAACCACCCGGTTCACAGCTTTGCCGCACTCTGCATAAGAGGGGGCTCGGACCAACCAGTCGTCCAGATAAGGATGGACTT